>NC_091252.1:89931287-90234318 GCF_042477335.2 Ovis canadensis
GGGTTTAGCAAGGACAGAGCCATCAGCTCCCATAGCCTTGAAGGGCCAAGAGGAAGAAGCAATTATATGAAGGTAGATTGGAAAGCAGGAAAGGGTTGTCCAATGAGGACTAAGAGATGTAGCCATCAGCACGTGATGGCCTGAGGGAAAGAAAAGGAGGGGAGAGATAACCAGAGCGCACTCATTCCTTGCTTCCTGACATCTTGCTAGCATCTTCCACGACCTAAACACGTTTGAAATGGACCTTAGGGTTGGATGTAGTTCACAGAGGTCAGTCTCTAGGGTGTGTAATACAACAGAAAAAGAGGAAGATTGGATCTTGGGAGGCAAAGGGAGACTCTATTGCACAAATGATAAATTAACCACAACATAGTTTCTAAAGGTAACATAAAGCCAATTAAGTCCCACGGGCTTTTTAACTTGAAGATGATTCTGAAGTTCATCTAGAATAATAAACATATGATGTGAACAACTTGGATAATTCTAAAAAACGAATAGTGGAGTACAGGGGCTATTTGCTCTATAAGAAATAAAAGCTATTATGTTGTTACATAATGAAATTAATTTGATGATGGTGGAAGAACTGATTGATAAATCTATTTGATAACATGGACAGTCCAATGGCATATCTAAGAATATTTTAAAATTGAGGCATTAAATGGATAGGAAAATAATCAAAAGATAAATATTGCTAGGACAACTAGATATGATTATGGGGAAAAATAACTCTGGTGGTTATTTTATGCTTTATACCAAAATAAATTAAATATGGATTAAAGATCAAAGTATAGTGGCAATATATAAATTTATTAAAATATGACATAAAATAATAGATTAAATGTAAACGAAAGCTGTGGTACATATACACAATGGAGTATTACTCAGCCGTTAAAAAGAATTCATTTGAATCAGTTCTGATGAGATGGATGAAACTGGAGCCAATTATACAGAGTGAAGTAAGCCAGAAAGAAAAACACCAATACAGTATACTAACACATATATATGGAATTTAGGAAGATGGCAATGACGACCCTGTATGCAAGACAGGGAAAGAGACACAGATGTGTATAACGGACTTTTGGACTCAGAGGGAGAGGGAGAGGGTGGGATGATTTGGGAGAATGACATTCTAACATGTATACTATCATGTGAATTGAATCCCCAGTCTATGTCTGACGCAGGATGCAGCATGCTTGGGGCTGGTGCATGGGGATGACCCAGAAAGATGTTATGGGGAGGGAGGTGGGAGGGGGGTTCATGTTTGGGAATGCATGTAAGAATTAAAGATTTTAAAATTTAAAAAATAAAAAACTAAAAAAAAAAAAACAAAAATAAATAAATAAATAA
Organism: Ovis canadensis; assembly: GCF_042477335.2. Taxonomy (NCBI): domain Eukaryota; kingdom Metazoa; phylum Chordata; class Mammalia; order Artiodactyla; family Bovidae; genus Ovis; species Ovis canadensis. Next base: position 89,932,635 of record NC_091252.1, read on the forward strand.
ATAAATAAATATGATGTTAAAAAAAAATAATAGATTAAATGTAAACGAACTGTGTGAAATATTGGCATGCAGAAAAAACTATTTTGTATCTACTTTATTCCAACCCAGCATCTCACACTTAGCACCTTTCTAGACATAGAAAGCTAGTCTCAATAAACAGCTAGTTAATAGAAGAATCAATTCTGAGTACATAATGGCAAAATTTAATAGAACTGCCAAGAAAAAAATTAAATTCCTGTGTAATCAAGATCAAGATAAATATGGCAACTACAAATGAGATAAAGAGTTATAATTATATTTTATGTACAAGAACTATTTTTTTACAAAGATAAAAATATCAGTAGAAAACCTGGTAAAGATATTAATATAATTCAATGAGAAAAAATATAAATTATTAAAAAGTAAATATAAAAGCTGAATATTATTAGTGCATCCATATATTCATATATATATATATATGTATATACACACACACACACACATTCCTTGTACATATATATAAGGAAATGTGACTTGTGTATACAACAGAATTTTTTTGAGGATAGTATACCTGGATAGTTATTGACAAGATTGACAATATCAAGTGTGGGTGAAGGTTAGGGGAAAATCTTTCATATATAGTTGGTCAGAGTTTAGAATATTTAAATTTCATTCTAATGTTTAATTAATTTAATGTTAAAACTTTGTTTAAAAGTTTCCAGAAGATAATCTGGTAATTTACCCTAAGTAATTGTGAATTTTTGTAAAATTATGACTATAAACAAAATTTAGAAATCCCATGTGTGTGATTTGAGAGTATAACGCTGGTTAAATTAAAAGACTGTATCTGTACAATGCACTTAAACAATTGAAGATAAAACAGTAGAAACAGACTTATGTCACAAAAGGATGTTCAAAAAATTTGTGAGTTGGAAAGCAAATGAACAAAATAACATCACATCAGGCCATAAAGATTAGATACTCTCGAATTTCTTGCTGTGAACTGACTTTTAACCAGATAAACACAAAGTGCTATTTTAAATGTATTGCTGAAGTCCCAAGCATGTCAAGGACCAAAAAATAGAAGATCACTAAAGTTTAGTAAGCACGTTTAGGCTTCCCTGATAGCTCAATTGGTAAAGAAGCCACCTGCAATGCAAGAGATTCCATTTCGATTCCTTGGTTGGAAGATCCGCTGGAGAAGGGATAGGCTACCTACTCCAGTATTCCTGAGCTTCCCTTGTGGCTCAGCTGGTAAAAAATCTGTCTGCAATGCGGGAGACCTGGGCTTAATTCCTGGGTTGGGATGATCCTCTGGAGAAGGGAAAGGCTACCCACTCCAGGATTCTTCCAGGCCTGGAGAATTCCATGGACTGTACAGTCCATAGGGTCACAAAGAATCAGACATCACTGAGGGACTTTGACTTTCAGGCACCTTTGTGTATGACACCTCATGGAGCTGTATGGTACCTGCAACCTGCATGACCATTCACTGTGGCACTGGTGGTAACTATGGAGAGTAGGGCGTCCCTCAGGTGAGATGTAAACCAAAGACTCTGGAGCTCCAACTACTCATGACCTGGTACCAGAAATGATCATCAGGCCTAGAATTCCTATAATGTAACTGGCTGAGCCTGAGGTTCTATATGAAAGCAGACTGCATAAGGCTACATAGTCACTGAAAGAATAAACTAAAAAATCCACTGTCCTACAAACAAAATCAGCAAGGAAATGGGAGAATGGATAAATAGACTGTGGAGTAGTTATACAATAGCATCCAAGGACATGGAAAATAAATGAAGTTTAGCTACAGGTTCTAGACAGTATCCTGATTAAAAATATAAGCCAAGAGAATAATATCCACAAATTCTTAATAGTTCTTAACCCTGGGGTTAGAGATAGAAATTAAACTGTGAAGATTCACACAGGGGACTTCAACAATATGGGTAGTTTTATTTCTTCAATAAAGTAGTAGATCCACCAGTGAATGCTTTATTATTCTTTATATATCATTATATTTCTTGTATATAGCTTCCCTAGTGTCTCAAACAGTGAAGAATCTACCTACAATACAGGAGAACTGGGTTCAGTCCTTGGGGCGGGAAGATCCCCTGGAGAAGGGAACAGCAACCCACTCCAGTATTCTTGCCTGGAGAAACCCATGGACAGAAAAACCTAGTGGGCTGCAGTCCTTGGAGTTGCAAAGAGTCAGACACCACTGAGCAACTAACACTTTCACTTTCATGTTTTTTTATACATTTTTTACCTCTCCATCACTATGCATAAAATATTTTAATAAAATAACTTAGATTTCACTTTGTATGTGTGAATGTATGTGGAGTGAAAAGTAGAATGTGTGCACACACAGTCTCAGAAGAAAGAAGGATTTCAAACTGAAAAGTACATAAAAATCATACCTATAGACATTGAGTTTGGGGATGATTGTTTTTTCATACCTATGTCTATTGGTATATTGCTTACAACGAAAAGCTGGCTTAAAACTCAACATTCAAAAAACTAAGATCATGGCATCCAGTCCTATCACTTCATGGCAAATAAATGGGGAAACAATGGAAAGAGTGACAGACTTTATTTTCTTATGCTCTAGAATCACTGCAGATAGTGACTGAAGCCATGAAATAAAAAGATGCTTGCTCCTTGGAAGAAAAGCTATGACCAACATAGACAGCATGTTAAAAAGCAGAGATATTACTTTGCCAACAAAGATCTGTCTAGTCAAAGCTATGGTTTTTCCAGTAGCCATCTATGGATGTGAGAGTTGGACTATAAAGAAAGATGAGTGCTGAAGAATTGATGCTTTTTAACTGTGGTGTTGAAGAAGACTCTTGAGAGTCCCTTGGATGGCAAGAAGATCAATCAGTCAATTCTAAAAGAAATCAGTGCTGAATATTCATTGGAAGGACTGATGCTGAAGCTGAAAGTCCAGTACTCTGACCACTTGATGCAAAGAACTGATTCATTGGCAAAGACCTTGATGCTGGGAAAGATTGAAGGCAGGAGGAGAAGGTGATGACAGAGGATGAGATGATTGGATGGCATCACCGACTCAACAGACATGAGCTTGAGCAAGCTCCAGAAGTTGGTGACAGACAGGGAAGCCCAGCATGCTGCAATCCATGGGGTCACGAAGAATCGGACACACCTGAGTGACTGAACTGAACTGATCTAAAACCTTTATAATAATGATAAAAGATCTGCCAAAACACTTAATGTCAAATCTTAGCGTGGTAGTAATTTCTGTATTTTGAAAACATTCTAATTGTTAAAAAAATTTTTTAATAATCAAGTGAATGTAATTAAGTTACAGTAAAATGATAATAGGAGGATTCATTAGACTAGATCTTATGCTGCTTAGTAATATTAGGGACTTCTAACAGAATAAATTTAGAGGAAAAGAAATTCAGGAAATTATAGACAGAAAGAATCTAAGTTGAAATAATGTTTCTAGCCCCTCAGCAAAACTCCTTCATTAGCTATTGTTCAACTGTATCAATTGACTCAGAAGTTAAAAAAAAATTCAACTAAAAACTTAATTTTCCTGACTTTAGGGGAAATGCTTTCAATTTTTCACCATTGAGGATAGTATTTGCTGTGGGTTTCTCATATATAGCTTTTAATATGTTGAGATAAGGGTGCCCACTTTCAACACTACTATTCAACATAGTTTTAGAAGTTTTGGCCACAGCAATCAGAGCAGAAAAAGAAATAAAAGGAATCCAAATTGGAAAAGAAGAAGTAAAACTCACACTGTTTGCAGATGGCATGATCCTCTACCTAGAAAACCCTAAAGACTCCACCAGAAAATTACTAGAGCTAATCAAGGAATATAGCAAAATTTCAGGATATAAAATCAACACACAGAAATACCTTGCATTCCTATACACTAATAATGAGAAAATAGAAAGAGAAATTAAGGAAACAATCCCATTCACCATTGCAACGAAAAGAATAAAATACTTAGGAATATATCTACCTAAAGAAACAAAAGACCTATATATAGAAAACTATAAAACACTGGTGAAAGAAATTAAAGAGGACACTAATAGATGGAGAAATATACCGTGTTTGTGGATTGGCAAGATCAATACAGTGAAAATGAGTATACTACCCAAAGCAATATATAGATTCAATGCAGTCCCTATCAAGCTGAGCTAGAACAAATAATTTCACAATTTGTATGGAAATACAAAAAAAAAAAAAAAACTCAAATAGCCAAAGCAATCTTGAGAAAGAAGAATGGAACTGGAGGAATCAACCTGCCTGACTTCAGGCTCTACTACAAAGCCACAGTCATCAAGACAGTATGGTACTGGCACAAAGACAAAAATATAGATCAATGGAACAAAATAGAAAGCCCAGAAATAAATCCACGCACCTATGGACACCTTATCTTTGACAAAGGAGGCAAGAATATACAATGGAGAAAAGACAATCTAGAAAAACTGGTCAATCACTTGTAAATGAAACTAGAACACTTTCTAACACCATACACAAAAATAAACTCAAAATGGCTTAAAGATCTAAACCTAAAACTAGAAACTATAAAACTCCTAGAGGAGAACATAGGCAAAACACTCTCCGACATAAATCACAGCAGGATCCTCTATGACCCACCTCCCAGAATACTGGAAATAAAAGCTAAAATAAACAAATGGGACCTAATTAAAATTAAAAGCTTCTGCACAACAAAGGAAACTAAGCAAGGTGAAAAGACAGCCTTCGGAATGGAAGAAAATAATAGCAAATGAAACAACTGACAAACAACTAATCTCAAAAATATACAAGCAACTTATGCAGCTCCATTCCAGAAAAATGAATGACCCAATCAAAAAACAGGCCAAAGAACTAAACAGACATTTCTCCAAAGAAGACATACAGATGGCTAACAAACACATGAAAAGATGCTCAACATCACTCATCAGAGAAATGCAAATCTAAACCACAATGAGCTACCATTTCACGCCAGTCAGAATGGCTGTGATCCAAAAGTCTACAAGCAATAAATGCTGGAGAAAAGGGAACCCTCTTACACTGTTGGTGGGAATGCAAACTAGTATAGCCACTATGGAGAACAGTGTGGAGATTCCTTAAAAAACTGTGTGGAGATTGCCGTATGACCCAGCAATCCCACTGCTGGGCATACACACCGAGGAAACCAGAATTGAAAGAGACATGTGTACCTCAATGTTCATTGCAGCACTGTTTATAATAGCCAGGACATGGAAGCAATCTAGAGGTCCATCAGCTGATGAATGGATAAGAGAGCTGTGGTACATATACACAATGGAGTATTACTCAGCCATTAAAAAGAATACATTTGAATCAGTTCTAATGAGGTGGATGAAACTGGAGCCTATTATATAGAGTGAAGAAAGCCAGAAAGAAAAACACCAATACAGTATGCTGCTGCTGCTGCTGCTGTCACTTCAGTCGTGTCCGACTCTGTGCGACCCCATAGACGGCAGTATACTAGCGCATATATATGGAATTTAGAAAGATGGTAACTGTAACCCTGTATGCAAGACAGAAAAAGAGACACAGAGGTATAGAACAGTCTTTTGGACTCTGTGGGAGAGGGTGAGGGTGGGATGATTTGGGAGAATGGCATTGAAACATGTATAATATCATATATGAAACGAATCGCCAGTCCAGGTTTGATGCATGATACTGGATACTTGGGGCTGGTGCACTGAGACGACCCAGAGGGATAATACGGGGAGGGAGGAGGGAGGGGAGTTCAAGATGGGGAACATGTGTATACCTGTGGTGGATTCATGTTGATGTATGGCAAAACCAATACAATAATGTAAAGTAATTAGCCTCCAATTAAAATAAATAAATTTATATTAAAACAAACAAATAAATAAATAAATTTCAAATCCCATACACCTCACCCTGTGTTGTCTTGTATTTAAGGGAAAATTATTATATATTTATTACATATGCATTTGAAGAGATAAAAATTATATATGTTTCCTGAATACTCAAGTGGAAAAAGAACCAACACTGTGATTATCAGAGAAGAACAACAAGAAAGATGTATACACAGTTCAGGTCACCCCCAAAAATGCTTCTGTATAACTCCTCCCATGTGTCTTCAAAGATTTTAGGTTAATTATGCCAACCTTGCTAATGGACACTGCTTTATAGGATGAAGTAAATTTGAGCAAAAGAATCATTTAGTTAAGAGGCAAGGCAAATGATCTCATCAAATTCTTCCTCTCAGAGAACATAACTGTGAAAGATTCTTGCATTATTATTTCCAATTAGTGCCAAGTATCTATTTTCTTCTTTCTTTCTATACTAATTTGTAAGTGCAGAGGTTTTAACTAATCAGAACAGTACTAAAACATTTGAACATGACAGCAAAGGGACATTTTGCAAAATTAAACAATCATCTTGCTATTATATTTTGGGGATGTGCATGTTTTGGTCTATGTGTCCAGAGGTAACATGAATGGAACAATTTTTTTTTTCTTTTACATTGGAAACTAGTTAGAAAATGAATACTGGAATTGTCAATATTTTTATTTTGGGGGAGATATTCAAAAAATACATTTTCAGAGAGTCAGTAGTAAAGATCAACCTTCGCTGGTGGCTCAGAGGTTAAAGCATCTGCCTCCAATGTGGGAGACCCGGGTTTGATCCCTAGGTCGGGAAGGTCCCCTGGAGAAGGAAATGGCAATCCACTCCAGTATTCTTGCCTGGAGAATCTCATGGATGGAGAAGCCCTAATAGGTTACAGTCCACGGGGTCGCAAAGAGTCGGACATGACTGAGCGACTTCACCTTCACCTTCACCTTCAAGGTAATTTTGAACCTTTGAGGAAAAAAAAAAAAAACTAACCTATGACAGTAATTTTGACATTACAATCATTAGTTTTTATTTACATATTTTATAAATGTATTTAAATTTTGTATCCCTTGACGAAACATCTTTCAGTTTTTTACATCATTGAAAGTTATTGCAAGTTAGTAAAGAAATAGAAATAAAAAATACAACGGTATAGCTAAAGAAACAAAGGGAAAAGAAATTAAAAGCAAAGTTTTTGAAGAGGCAGTTGGCTTAACTTTTAAAAACTGGAAACAATTAAACTTATATGCAGAATACATCATGAGAAACACTGGGCTGGAGGAAGCACAAGCTGGAATCAAGATTGCCGGGAGAAATATCAATAAGCTCAGATATGCAGATGACACCACCCTTATGGCAGAAAGTGAAGAAGAACTAAAGAGCCTCTTGATGAAAGTGAAAGAGGAGAGTGAAAAAGCTGGCTTAAAGCTCAACATTCAGAAAACTAAGGTCATAGTTTCCAGTCCCATCACTTCGTGGGAAATAGATGGGCAAACAGTGGAAACAGTGTCAGACTTTATGTTTTTGGGCTCCAAAATCACTGAAGATGGTGACTGCAGCCATGAAATTAAAAGACACTTACTCCTTGGAAGGAAAGTTATGACTAACCTAGATAACATATTAAAAAGCAGAGACATTACTTTGTCAACAAAGGTCCATCTAGTCAAGGCTATGGTTTTTCCAGTGGTGATGTATGGATGTGAGACTACAAAGAAAGCTGAGAACTGAAGAATTGATGCTTTTGAACTGTGGTGTTGGAGAAGACTCTTGAGAGTCTCTTGGACTGCAAGGAGATCCAACCAGTCCATCCTAAAGGAGACCAGTCCTGGGTGTTCATTGGAAGGACTGATTTTGAAGCCGCAACTCCAGTACTTTGGCCACCTCATGAGAAGAGTTGACTCATTGGAAAAGACCCTGATGCTGGGAAAGTTTGAGGGCAGGAGGAGAAAGAACAACAGAAGATGAGATGGTTGGATGGTATCACCGACTCAATAGACATGGATTTGGATGGACTCTGGGAGTTAGTGATGGATAGGGAGGCCTGGCCTGCTGTGGTTCATGGGGTCTCAAAGAGTCGGACACAACTAAGCAACTGAACTGAACTGAAAGTTAGCAAGTTTGTGACAAGTATGGTCAACACAGTTGTCTCTCAGTATCCACAGGAGATTGGTTCCAGTACCCTCACAGAAAGTACCGAAATCTGGGGATGCATAAGTCCTTTACAGAAAATGGCCTATAACCTTTGCACAGCCTTCTGTGTAATTGAAATATTCTCTACATTGCTTATAATGATGCTTCATGGCTCAGAGGGTAAAGAATCTGCCTGCAATGCATGAGACACAAGAGACTCATGTTCAGTTCCTGGGTGGGGAAGATCCCCTGGAGGAGGAAATGGCAACCCACTCCAATATGCTTGCCTGGAAACCCCTTGGAGAGAGGATCCTGGCGGGCCACAGTCTATAGCGTTGCAGAGTCAGACACAACTGAAGCAACTTAACACACATTGCTTACAAAGCCTAAGACAATGTAAATGCAATGTAAATAGTTGCCAGCATGCAGTAAATTCAAGTTTTGCTTTTTGAAACTTCCCTGAATTTTTTTAGAGAATTTTTGTTTTGTGGTTGAGTGAACCTGAAGATGCAGAACCCATGGATACAGAAGGCTGACTGCATAAAATTTAAGGGCAGGGCTTACTAACCAGAATGTAGGTGGTAAAGAGTCTGCATGCAGTGTGGGAGACCCAGGTTGATCCCTGGATCGGGAAGAGCCCCTGGAGAAGGAAATGGCAACCCACTCCAGTATCCTTGCCTGGAAAATTCCATGGAAGAAGGAGCCTGTACAGTCCATGGGCTCGCAAAGATTCGGACATGACTTAGCGACTTCACTTCACTTCACTTACTAATTGTTTGTCTAATGATTTAATTACTGATCACACAATGAAAGCAAACAAGAAATTATTTTCATCAAATTCACAACTCAACCAGGTCAAAGAAATCTCTGAAATGCCAAATTCTTTGCTAAATGAGGATTTAATTGCTGATCAAAATAATGAAATAGAGAATGATTTACATCAAGTTCACAACTCAGAACCAGCCAATGCAACTAGAGCCTGCTCATCAGAAGATGAAGAAAATTACATTCATGAAATCAGCAAGTGGAAAAAGGAACATGAAACCTCTAGATTTTTACCAGTTTATTTGATAACAATCTAAAGAAAGAGCTGTCATGTCCTTTTGACAGTGAAGAATGTTTCTAGTAAACCAGTTTAACAATTTTCCATTGGATGAACAAAAAGAAAAACTATATTTTAATAACTTACTCCAAAATCATCTCAATGGATAAAGGAACCATAGAAATTGCGTTCTAAGTTCAAAATTCTAAGTTCCAATCTCAATGGCAACGCATCTGACAAAAGATTAAAAAAAAAACCAAAGTGAAATCGCTCAGTCGTGTCCAACTCTTTGTGACTGCATGGACTGTAGTCTGCTAGGTTCCTCTGTCCGTGGGATTTCCCAGTCACAAGATAAGCACAAAACAAACATTAGCACCCATTTAGCTAGCATCTAAATTCTATGTGGTTTGTAATACCTTTATTTCACAGACAGAAAGCAGATTCAGAGTTCAGACAGGCTGTTTAAGGTTTTGAATAGATAAGAAAACAATTACTTTCAGATAAATAAGTATATATTTAAGCCCAATATTAATCTTTTCTTCCAAAGCTATTACTAACTAGTCTGCTATTGCCTCCAAGTTAAATAAAAAATACTGGCAGTAGGCATTTTAAGATAAACATTTAAGATATATGTGGGTTTTTTAAGGTTTTTTTTTTTTAAATATTTGTGAACCTCCACAAGAGCAACACAATGGAGATAATTTAAGATCAAAAGCCTAACTCTGAGGTTCTGGCCTGAAATGTAGTAAGTGAGAAAACTTAATGTTATTTCTAAAAGAGGTGGTTTAGTTTCTAAGTTGTTTCTAACTCCTGTGATCCCGTGGACTGTAGCTCACTAGGCTTCTCTGCTTGTGGGTTTTCCCAGGCAAGAATACTGGAATGGGTGCCATTTCCTTCTCCAGGGGATCTCCCCAACCCAGGGATCAAACCCAGGCCTCTGACATTGCAGGTAAATTCCTTAAAACTGAGCCTCGAGACAAATTTTACATAGGAGAATGCAGAGTCTGCCTACTGTTTCTCAAAAATTAACTGTCTCTGTTTGGAAGGAGTTTTTAGATGTGACCCCTTTCTTCCACCACCTCCCCCCAAAAAAAACAATGCAATAAGTGTTCTTGCACAGATAATTTGGGAAGTGTTGGGTTGCTGTTGTTGATGTTCAGTCGCTAAGCCAGTGTCTGACTCTTTGCAGCCACATGGACTACAGCATGCCAGGCTTCCCTGTCCTTCACCATCTCCCAGAGTTTGCTCAAACTCATGTCCATTGAGTCAATGATGCCATCCAACCATCTCATCCTCTGTCACCCCCGTCTCCTCCTGCCCTCAATCTTTCTCAGCATCAGGGTCTATTTCAATGAGTTAACTCTTTGCATCAGGTGACCAGATTATTGGAGCTTTAGCTTCAGCATCAGTCTTTTCAATGAGTATTCAGGGTTGATTTCCTTTAGGATTGACTGGTTTGATTGCCTTGCTATCCAAACGACTCTCAACAGTCTTCTCCATTACTACAGTTTGAAAGCATCAATTCTTCGACTCTTAGCCTTTTTTTTTTAAGGTCCAGCTCTCACATCCTTACATGACTCTTGGAAAAACCATAGCTTTGATTATATGGACCTTTGTCAGCAAAGTGATGTCTCTGCCTTTTAATATGTTGTCTAGGTTTGTCATAGCTTTTCTTCCAAGAAGTAAGTGTTCTTTAATTTCATGGCTGCAGTCACCATCCACAGTGATTTTGGAGACAATGAAAATAAGATCTGCCACTATTTCCATTTTTTTCCCCATCTATGTGCTATGAAGTGATGGGACTAGATATTATGGTCTTAAGTTTTTTTTTTAATTAAACAAGGTTTAATAGGGAATTTTTTTAATATTCTTGAGCTTAAAAAATCATCTTATACACTATGAACCTACTCTAATAAGTTTACAGTAAGAAATTTTTTCCAAGTTGTTTTCCTGAGAACCTTGAGCCTTTTGTTTTTTTCTGAAGTATATGATATTATCATCTGGAAGAGAATCTCCAAGCACACAAGATTTAGAAATTACTATTTTAGGAAATACTTTGATCACCTGATGTGAAGAGCTGACTCACTGAAAAAGACCCTGATGCTGGGAAAGATCAAGGGCAGGAGGAGAAGGGGACGATAGAGAACGAGATGTTTGGATGGCATCACCAACTCAATGCACATGAGTTTGAGCAAACTCTGGGAGATAGTGAAGAACAGGGAAGCCTGGCGTGCTGCAGTCCATGGGGTCACAAAGAGCTGGACATAACTGAGAGACTGAACAACAATAAAAATTTAAGGAAAAAGTATATGATTTATAATCAGATCTGATTTGATGACTTGTCTGCCTGTACTAAAGCTTCTCTAGTTTATTCAATGTTTTTAGTCTGTTTCCTTGATTATAAATTTAAAAATAATGATTTAAACCCCATAGTGATGGTGTGAGATTAAGTGAGATAATATGCTTATGGCAGGCTGAATGAGGCCAACCACACCCCATCCCCAAGAGGTCCACATCCTAGTCTTCAGAACCTGTGAATATGTTACCTTTTACAGAAGAAGGGACTTTGCCAAATAGACTAAGCTCAGGTTGGAGATAGATTATTAGAGTGGAGCCAATATAATCACGAAGTCACAAAGAGGAAATAGGAGAATCAGAGAGAAAAAAGCAAATTGAAAATGGAAGCAGAGAGAAAGATTGGAAGATGCTACCATGTTATCTTTGAATACAATAAGGGGCCTTGAATCAGGGTATCCAGGTGATCGCTAGAGCTGGACAAGGTTAGGAAAGAAATCCTCCACTACATCCTCCAGAAGGATCTCAGCCCTACCAATTAATATGGTGACTTTAGGACTTCTGATCCACAGATCTGTAAAATAACATATTTGTGTTATTTTAAACCACTAAATTTGTGACAGTTTGCAACAGCATCAGGAGGAAACTGAAACAATAGGTAAAGGTCGCAACACAGAATTAATGTATAATGAGAAATAACTCCCTATTTTAAAGCATTCTGGAGTTGAGCTGCATAAGTTGCTTGTATATTTTTGAGATTAGTTGTTTGTCAGTTGCTTCATTTGCTATTATTTTCTCCCATTCAGAAGGCTGTCTTTTCACCTTGCTTATAGTTTCCTTTGTTGTGCAGAAGCTTTTAATTTTAATTAGATCCCATTTGTTTATTTTTGCTTTTATTTCCAGAATTCTGGGAGGTGGATCATAGAGGATCCTGCTGTGATTTATGTCTGAGAGTGTTTTGCCTATATTCTCCTCTAGGAGTTTTATAGTTTCTGATCTTACATTTAGATCTTTAATCCATTTTGAGTTTATTTTTGTGTACGGTGTTAGAAAGTGATCTAGTTTCATTCTTTTACAAGTGGTTGACCAGTTTTCCCAGCACCACTTGTTAAAGAGATTGTCTTTACTCCATTGTATATTCTTGCCTCCTTTGTCAAAGATAAGGTGTCCATATGTGTGTGGATTTATCTCTGGGCTTTCTATTTTGTTCCATTGATCTATGTGTCTGTCTTTGTGCCAGTACCATACTGTCTTGATGACTGTGGCTTTGTAGTAGAGCCTGAAGTCAGGCAAGTTGATTCCTCCCGTTCCATTCTTCTTTCTCAAGATTGCTTTGGCTATTCGAGGTTTTTTGTATTTCCATACAAATCTTGAAATTATTTGTTCTAGTTCTGTGAAAAATGTGGCTGGTAGCTTGACAGGGATTGCATTGAATTTGTAAATTGCTTTGGGTAGTATACTCATTTTCACTATATTGATTCTTCCGATCCATGAACAGGGTATATTTCTCCATCTATTAGTGCCCTCTTTGATTTCTTTCATCAGTGTTTTATAGTTTTCTATATATAGGTCTTTAGTTTCTTTAGGTAGATATATTCCTAAGTATTTTATTCTTTTCGTTGCAATGGTAAATGGAATTGTTTCCTTAATTTCTTTTTCTACTTTCTCATTATTCGTGTATAGGAATGCAAGGGATTTCTGTGTGTTGATTTTATATCCTGCAACTTTACTATATTCATTGATGAGCTCTATACAAGCAACTTATGCAGCTCAACTCCAGAAAAATAAACGACACAATCAAAAAAATGGGCCAAAGAACTAAATAGACATTTCTCCAAAGAAGACATACGGATGGCTAACAAACACATGAAAAGATGCTCAACATCACTCATTATTAGAGAAATGCAAATCAAAACCACAATGAGGTACCACTTCACACCAGTCAGAATGGCTGCGATCCAAAAATCTGCAAGCAATAAATGCTGGAGAGGGTGTGGAGAAAAGGGAACCCTCCTACACTGTTGGTGGGAATGCAAACTAGTACAGCCACTATGGAGAACAGTGTGGAGATTCCTTAAAAAATTGCAAATAGAACTACCTTATGACCCAGCAATCCCACTGCTGGGCATACACACCGAGGAAACCAGAATTGAAAGAGACACATGTACCCCAATGTTCATCGCAGCACTGTTTATAATAGCCAGGACATGGAAACAACCTAGATGTCCATCAGCAGATGAATGGATAAGAAAGCTGTGGTACATATACACAATGGAGTATTACTCAGCCGTTAAAAAGAATTCATTTGAATCAGTTCTGATGAGAGGATGAAACTGGAGCCAATTATACAGAGTGAAGTAAGCCAGAAAGAAAAACACCAATACAGTATACTAACACATATATATGGAATTTAGGAAGATGGCAATGACGACCCTGTATGCAAGACAGGGAAAAAGACACAGATGTGTATAATGGACTTTTGGACTCAGAGGGAGAGGGAGAGGGTGGGATGATTTGGGAGAATGGGAATTCTAACATGTATACTATCATGTAAGAATTGAATCGCCAGTCCATGTCTGACGTAGGGTGCAGCATGCTTGGGGCTGGTGCATGGGGATGACCCAGAGAAATGTTGTGGGGAGGGAGGTGGGAGGGGGGGTCATGTTTGGGAACGCATGTAAGAATTAAAGATTCCAAAATTAAAAAAATTAAAAAAAAAAAGCATTCTAACGAGTGCCAAATGTGATCATGTTTATCAGAACTTTGTAAATCATAAACTGCTAAACAAATGTTAGCTCTTGCTGCGTTACTCTGGAAACTTGACTCTTAGTGGAGACCCACTGTACAGAAACAAAAGCAAATTTAAAATGTCAACACCAACAACTTGGAGAAGTAAATAAGCTATTGACAATAAAGCACTTTAGCAGCATGTAACAATGGCTCAGTAGTAAAGCAGCAGCCGGCAATGTGGGAAACCCAGATTCAGTCCCTGGGTAGGGAAGATCCCCTGGAAGTGGGCATGGCAACCCATTCTAGAATTCTTGCCTGGAAAAATCCCTCCCCATGGACAGAGGAGCCTGGCAGGCTACAGTCCATGGGGTCTTGAAGAGTCAGACACAACTGAAATGACTTAGTGCTCATGTGCACGTGCACACACACACACACACACACACACACACACACACACACACCAGCCTGGAGGGTAGTCTTGCTTTCTACTTATGCTGATGATAGACATGAAACAAAGAATGCAAGAATCAGAGGCTCAAGGGTATTCCAAATTGCAAGACAGAGGTCAGCCTTCATTAAGTGGAAATACTGTGCGGAAAGTAGCAGGATAAACAAATATTTATATCAAACATTTTTTTTTTTTTTTTGGTAGACTTGCCTGTTCTTAGCTCCTGGGAGAATGATTGTATTCTGGAAGCAGACAACTCAGCAATTAGCAGTCAAAGCATGAACTCATGTTGCCAGCAACTGCCTGCACCTTAAATAAACACCATTCTATGCTGTTTAATATAAAATGAAATTTCCAGAATTTAAAATCCATTTGAATTGCCTGTACAGTTGAAGTGTTTCTGTATGTAATTAAATCACTTTCAGGATAATGACTTGTACTCAAATACAAGCTGCTCTCAAAAACCAAACATTGTTGAATTTTTAAAAATTTCAGTTAGCCTCTAATCTGTTTTCTTTATGTATGCACTTTTATGGTTTTAATTAAGAATAAATGCCAATAATTGAAGAATTCATATGGTTATTTTACTAAAATTGATCCTGCTAAAATTTACCTGGTTCCAAAAATGGAACAAGAATATTTAGACTGCAAGTTGGTTTTTAATCCTGACCCTATTTTCAGAGACATAGACTTGATTTCACAGAAACACCTTAACAAATTCCATTACTGAAACAGTTACGAAAAGATGCTCCTATTTTCTTTTTCTCAGTGTTTCCTCTCCTGCCTAAATGAGAACACCTAAAGTATGAAGACACCACAGCAGGATGGTGTTGGATGAAGTGGAAGAACCACCCCGATTACTTTTATTTCCACTTTGAGAAATGAATCTTCTGGAGACACATAGAAGTTGAAATTCTTCGTCTGGCACCTTCCAGACTAAACAGAAGTTAAAGCTACTATTTTTAATTTCTGGTAATGTTGAATTTTTGGCAATGGCAAGTGGACATTGAGAATGTGCACCGAAAAAAAAACAATATAAATATGTGTGTGTGTGTGTGTGTGTGTGTATACGCTAAAACTCTGATACATAGATCATGTAACTATCAATATACACAACTTCAAAAAGAAGCTACTGGGAAATGCTTATGGGAGCTATTAACAAAGAAGGGCCTTGAGGTCACTGCTGAGGTTCAGTGCTCTCACACCTTCACCATCTCAGGTCCTGAGTCCTCCAGAATTTGCGCATAACACAGAGATTACTTGGTTCTGCTACACATAATATTCCTTTGAATGACTGTCAGGCTTCCACTGGAGATATAACTGTATCTTTGGGCACCTTGTTGCAAGCCAGACCCAACATGGTGTAAGTCTTCCCAAAAAATCTGGTGGCAGCTGGCATAAATTTCATGCATGTCTCTTAGACAGTACTATGGGTACTACACTTTCCTTGAACAGACCACTATCTATGAATGTGGATAACAAAGGTTAGGTATAGTCTGGAATAAAGAATAGAGAAATTATTTACTACAATGCAAATCATTGCTTTCATTTTCTTTGTCCAAATATTACCAATTTTTTTAATTTCTAAAAAATGGTTATAATCCATATAATTTATGAGTAGTCACCCATATCACTTATCATTTCTTTCTGATAGCTTTAGAAAGGATCAAATCAATCTAACATTGTTCTCAAACTATGCAGAAGACAACTTAAGAGTTTTTTCACTTTTAATAACACAGTTAGACTGAAAGGATCCTTAATTTCCACATTACCTCTGTCTTAGAAGTTTTTCAATTAGCTAGCAACTAAGCCTATCAAGAAAAATGGCACCAGAGGGTATAAGATATGAATTTTAGTTGAAAAGTAAGGTTAAATAATCTATATCCAATATTTATTTTCTTTTTTTCCTCTTTCCAAAAATTCAAGTCTAACTCTCATGACATAATCCAGACAATAGTTCAATATAAGACAAAATAATTATTATTATTATAATTATTATTTTGTCTTATATTGAGCTATTTTTATTCTTTTTATAAAATAAATGTTTATTTATAAATAAATAGCATGTGTTATATTTAATTTATTTATTACTTTGTCATATTGAATTATTATCTTATATTAAACTATAAAGAATTAGTAGCACAAAGATTATAAAACAATTAAAAATGATGCATTCCCTCTATCTACTTTATCCTTCAAAGAAAGTCAGTTGTCATTGTGACTTTTATTTGGAAACTGCCATCTTCAGTGACATTCCTTTTTGCACCATGTGCATGCTTGTGTTAAGTCACTTCAGTTGTGTCAGACTCTTTGCAACCCCATGGACAGTATAGTGTGCCAGGCTTCTCTGTCCATGGGATTCTCCAGGCCAGAATACTGGAGTGGATTGCCATGCCCAAAGTCAATGATATATGTATCATTACATTGTACATTTCAAACTTATCCAAGGCTATATGTCAATGTTAGCTAATGAAGCTAGAAGAAAAGAAAAAAGAAAGTCAATGGCTAAAAGAAACAATAAATCAAACTTTGGAATTATATTGTTGGCATCAACATTCTGTAAAACAAAGCAACATCTACCACAGACATCCAGACACTCCTGACCTTTAAAGGTGTTTAGAGATCTAATTCCATGTCAGTGCTGGCCATAAACAAAGGGTTTCTCTCAACTGCTACAAAATTGACAATTTTATTTCTACATTCTCAGAATAACCTAGAGCATCCTAATTTTCCTAACAAAAATGCTTTCATGATTCTTCCAAGCTGATCTTGTACTGAAGACTTCAAATATTATAAAACTTACCCCAATAAAGACCCCTTAAAACAATTTCCCAGAAACTTAAAACAATATCAGAACCAAATTTTTAATAAAAGTGTGTATGTTACTGGGACCCTTCTAAACATTAAACACACAACCATTTTGGCAAACAGTAATGATATTTAATATTTATTTTTATTTATTATTCAGACTGAAAGAAATCCTGAGTAATAAAACAGACAATAAAAGTATTTATTACTAATATTCTAAACATGAGGACCTGGAATACGCACAAGTGCTGACCTTTATTTGGGAAGAGCCGTCTACAGTGGCATTCACATCTGACTCTGTGCAACCCCATGGACTGCAGCCCACCGGGCTCCTATGTCCATGGTAAGCTCCAGGCAAGAATACTGGAGTGGCTTGCCATGCCCTTCTCCAGGGGATTTTCCCCACCCAGGGATCAAACCCATGTCTCTTACATCTCCTGCACTGGCAGGCAAGTTCTTTACTACTAGTGGCACCTGGGAATCCCTTTGTATATCATAACATCATTCACTGAAAGATATACAAGTTGCTGCCATAATTTTGACTGGAAAAAGTGACTCTTGTTTTCCTAGAAGTGAAATGGCATTTACTGAAGGGCTTGTTATGGTATACTATGGCTTATCTGAATTGATAATAGTCATAAGCCAAATGCTGTTAATATTTAATAGAGATTTCAGTTCTAATGGTTGTATCCTGGTATACATGTATTTGGTCATGTTTGTGCATTTGAATTAACTATTATGTTATCTTTACTGTATCTGAATAAAACATTTATAATTTTATGTCCCGATTCAGAGAAGGCAATGGCACCCCACTCCAGTACTCTTGCCTGGAAAATCCTATGGATGGAGGAGCCTGGTAAGCTGCAGTCCATGGGGTGGCTAAGAATTGGATACGACTGAACGATTTCACTTTCTCTTTTCACTTTCATGCATTTATTGGAGAAGGAAATGGCAACCCACTCCAGTGTTCTTGCCTGGAGAGTTTCAGGGACGGGGGAGCCTGGTGGGCTGCCGTCTATGGGATCGCACAGAGTCGGACACGACTGAAGTTACTTAGCAGTAGCAGCAGCAGTCTTTGAATTGATTATTTCTGCGATACTTTACTACAAAATGAAAATAATGGAAAGAAAATGCTTGTCCACATTCCTGGACTCACATCCACAGTGAGAAATGTTAGCATGTGGTATGCTTGAGAGCAAAGTAATTAATTATGGGCTCTCCAGAATCAGATTCCATTAAAACACACCCCTCCCCTTTGGCCAAGCCCACTTCAAGTCTGTATATTTATAAAATCAAGAAGGATATTTTAAACCACATCTTGATGTGCTCAGTTCAGGTCAGAAAGCGTGAACTCAAATTAGGGATGAGGATTCAGATACCACACTCAAGGTTTTATAAATTATTTTTTAATATTAACCTCTTCTCATCTTTCTTCCTCTTTTCCCTTTTTATCAAAAGTGATACATCCTACTGAGAAAAAAATCTGTAGCCCTACTCATTATCAACATTGCCCACTAGAGTGGTGCATTTGTTACAGCTGATGACCTTACACTGACACATCATAGTCACTCAAAGTCCATATTTCACATTATGATTCACTGTTGGTGATGTACAATCTATAGGCTTAGACAAGTGTATAATGACATGTATACATTATTATGGTATTACATACAGCATTTTCACTATCCCAAAATTCCTTTGTGTTCCCACTTATTCATCCTTTCCCATTCCCACCTAATCCTTGGCAACCACTGATCTTGTTTTTAAAACTGTTTCCATAGTTTTGTCTTTTCCAGAATGTCACATAGTTGAAACCACACAGTATATAGTCTCTTCAAATTGATTTCTTTCATTTAGTAATATGCATTTCAGTTTCCTGATGTCTTCTCATGGTTTGATAGCTCATGCCTTCTTACTGCTGAATAATATTCCATTGTCTAGAAGAACATCTTGGTTGCTTCCAAATTTTGGTGATTACGAATAAAACTGCCAAAAATATTCAGGTAAATTTTCATATCTTTTAGAAAAGTATCATGAGGCACAATTGTCGCATGGTATCATTCAGTCACTCAGTCATGTCCGATTCTTTGTGACTCCATGGACTGCAGCATGCCAGGCTTCCCTGTCCATCACCAGCTCCTGGAGCTTACTTACACTCATGTTCATAGAATCAATCATGCTATCCAACCATCTTATCCTCTGTCATCCGCTTCTCCTCCTGTCTTCTATCTTTCCCAGCATCAGGGTCTTTCCAATAAGTCAGCTCTTCATATCAGGTGGCCAAAGTATTGGAGTTTCAGCTTCAGCATCAGTCCTTCCAATGAACACTCAAGACTGATTTCCTTTAAGATGAACTGGTTGGATCTCCTTGCAGTCCAAGGGACTCTCAAGGGTCTTCTCCAACACCACAGTTCAAAAGCATCAATTCTTCGGTGCTCAGCTTTCATTATAGTCCAACTTGCATATTCATACATGATTACTGGAAAAACCATAGCCTTAACTAGACAGACCTTTGTTGCCAAAGTAATGTCTCTGCTTTTTAACATGTCGCCTAGTTTGGTCATAGCTTTCCTTCCAAAGAGCAAGCATCTTTTAATTTCATGGCTGCAATCACCATCTTCAGTGATTTTGGAGCCCAAAAGAATAAAGTCTCTCAGTTTCCATTTTTTTCCCCATCTATCCTCAATGAAGTGATGGGACCAGATATGATTATCTTAGTTTCCTGAATGTTGAATTTTAAGCCAACATAGTCACTCTCCTTTTTCACTTTCATCAAGAGGCTCTTTAGTTCTTCTTCACTTTCTGCCATAAGGGTTGTGTCATCTGCATATCTGAGGTTATGGATATTTCTCCTGGCAAACTTGATTCCAGCTTCTGCTTCATCCAGTCCATACCATGCATGGTATGGTAAGAGTGTATTTAGTTTTGTTAGAAATTGCCAAAATGTTTTCCAAATTAGCTGAACTATTCTGCATTCAGCACTGTATGAAACTTCCTACTTTTGCACATCCTCACCAGCATTTGGTATTGTCTGTGTTCTGAATATATAGTTTTTGTAATATTTTTGTCTAGATAAATGATACCAGATAGTATAGCATAATTTACTATATAAAGTAACTTTATTGATCAATAATATTTTCAAGATATATCTACATTTGCTTATATTAATCTAGCCTTTCACCACTCAAGGTGTAGGTAATAGAACAGTGGCACCAGCATCTTCTAGGAGCTTATTTGAAATGCGGTATCTCAGATTCCACCCTAGAGTTTTTGGATAAGAATATGTATTTTAACAAGACTCTTGGGTTACTTATATGCCTATTCAAATTCAAAATAGAGTTATATATCCTCTTTATTTAAAACCCTGATGCTGGGAAAGATTGAAGGCTGGAGGAGAAGGGGACAACAGAGGATGAGATGGTTGGATGGCATCACTAACTCAATGGACATGAGTTTAAGTAAACTCCTGGAGTTGGTGATGAACAGGGAGGCCTGGCGTGCTACAGTCCATGGGGTTGGAAAGAGTCAGATATGACTGAGCAACTGAATTTATTTAATTAAATATAAACAATATAAGAACATATCAATTTACTTAGGTCATTTACTTACCATTTCTCTCACTGGTAGTTTCTGGTGCATTTGAATTGTAAAATGCAACATTCATTATTTTTCTTTATATATCCTTGGTCTTTCATGTGAGCATATCCCTAGGAAGGACCTATACATGGGGTTGTGCTTTTGTTGAACACAGACTTTTCAACTTTATCAAGTATCATGAAATTGCTCCCCAGAGTAACTGTGTTGGTTTAGAATCCACTACTAATTCATTTGTGTTTCCAGGTCCTTGTTGTTCAATCACTCAATCATGTCTGACTCTGAGATCCCATGGAATGCAGCATGCCCGGCTTCCCTGACCTCTACTATCTCCTGAAGCTTGCTCAAACTTGTGTCCATTGAGTTGATGATGCCATCCAACCATCCAGTTCCTTAAATCCTGCCAAATACTTGGTATTATCAGGCTTTTAAAAGTTTTACCATTCAGGTCACATTTCATTTCCTGTGAAAGACTGGTTTGCATCTTAATTCTAATTTACCTAATTAGTGAAATCAAGAATGATTTCATATGTTTGTTGCCCATTCTTATACTCTCTTAGGGGCATTACCCTTATATTCCACTGGGTTGTCTCGTATTGATTTGTGGAAATTCTTCACATATTCTGGATATTAGTCATTTAAATTTTGTAATACTTAGTTCCAGTCTATATGAGATACTTTCTCCTTATCATAGTTTATTTTGCTACACTTATAGGTTACTTCTTTAAACTTAATGGGACATCTTCAGCCATCTTTTCCTTTATAGTTTAAAATAAATCACAAGGTAATTAAGGTGTTCTATTATGTTCCTTTCTAAACACAAAGTAGGAACCGATCAACTTGGTGCAATTTTCAGTGTCCTCTCCTAGTTTAGAAGCATATTTGCCTATATTTCTATTATTTTTAGGTAAGCGGTTTTACAGGGCAAACTTTTTAAAAAGTTAAACAGAGAACAGCAAAACATCTGAACAGATGTCAATTGAGTTTTCTCCATAGATTTTATGGATTTTTCACAGAAAGGGCCATGAAGTTAAGCATCTAGATTCAATTTCCATAAACATTTTAACATTTTATCATCAGCTGATAAGAAATACATATATGCGATAAAAATAGAGTTTGCCAGGGTTAGTATTAAAGAAGGGAATGGAGTGTTTAGAACTATACTGCTAATTCAATTTTGTCATACTATATATCTTTCTCAAAGTGTAGTTTTGAAAGAAATTATTTTCAGCTGTGAATAAAACAGGTTGTTAAATTTCTGTCTTGAGGACATATCAACAATGACACTGAATCTGTGGCTTAGAATGGTGACACTTACAGACCTTTGCATGTACATGTTTATGATTAGAGACACAAATGATACTGCTGTAATAAAATGCTGGCATCTGGGCCTATCACATCTCAATACACTGACAAAGCTGAAATAGCTGAACATATTGTACCTGAATGTCAGGAAGCAGTACACAAATAATGCAATTCAGATAAACAAAGGAAGGTAGAAGCTAATGAGCAGAAGAGAACATTACAATTTTAAAAGGGAAAGTCTGGCACAACTTAGATCATTTTAATGATAGAAACAAAAGAAGAGTCATTTATCATAAATGAAATTTTATATTTGCAGCTTGTTTCCTGATTCAAGGTCCTATGTGAAATGTTACACTTTTAAATTTTAAGGTTGGTGCTAAACACAACAAAGTAACAAAATCTTAGATGTCTCAAGAGGACATCACAACTGATCACATGAATATTAAAACGACAATGAGGGCATAAAAGAACTCTATGTCCACGAATTCGATAACTTAGATGAAGTAGATCAACTCCTTAAAAGATACACTATCACCATTTATCCAAGAAGAAATAGAAACCTGAATATCTAGCGTAGAAATTGAATCAATGATTTAAAATTTTCCGTAAAAATAAACACCAGGCCCAGATGATTTCAAGGGCAAATTGTGTCAAACATTTAAGGAAGAAATAACACCATCCCGAAGAAAAAGAAATGCAAAAAAAGCAAAATGGCTGTCTAGGGAGGCCTTACAAATAGCTGTGAAAAGAAGGGAAGTAAAAAGCAAAAGAGAAAAAGAAAGGTATACCCATTTGAATGCAAAGTTCCAAAGAATAGCAAGGAGAGATAAGAAAGCCTTCCTCAGTGATCAATGCAAAGAAATAGAGAAAAACAACAGAATGGGAAAGACTAGAGATCTCTTCAAGAAAATTAGAGATACCAAGGGAACATTTCATACAAAGATGGGCACAATAAACGACAGAAATGGTAGGGACCTAACATAAGCAGAATATATTAAGAAGAGGTGGCAAGAATACACAGAAGAACTGTGCAAAAAAGAGCTTCACGACCAAGATAATCACGATGATGTGATCATTCACCTACAGCCAGACATCCTGGAATGTGAAGTCAAGTGGGCCATCACTACGAACAAAGCTAGTGGAGGTGATGGAATTCCAGCTGAGCTATTTCAAATCCTGAAAGATGATGCTGTGAAAGTGCTGCACTCAATATGCCAGCAAATTTGGATAACTCAGCAGTGGCCACAGGACTGGAAAAGGTCAGTTTTCATTCCAATCCCAAAGAAAGACAATGCCAAAGAATATTCAAACTACCACACAGTTGCACTCATAACACATGCTAGTAAAGCAATGCTCAAAATTCTCCAAGCCAGGCTTCAGCAATATGTGAACCATGAAATTCCAGATGTTCAGGCTGGTTTTAGAAAAGGCAGAGGAACCAGAGATCAAACTGCCAACATCTACTGGATCATCGAAAAAGCAAGAGTGTTCCAGAAAAACATCTATTTCTGCTTTATTGACTATGCCAAAGCCTTTGACTGTATGGATCACAAGAAACTGTGGAAAATTCTGAGAAAGATGGGAATACCAGACCACTTAACCTGCCTCTTGAGAAATCTGTATGCAAGTCAGGGAGCAACAGTTAGGACTGGACATGGAACAACAGACTGGTTCCAAATAGGAAAAGGAGTACGTCAAGGCTGTATATTGTCACCCTGCTTATTTAACTTCTATGCAGAGTACATCATGAGAAACGCTAGGTTGGAAGAAGCACAAGCTGGACTCATGCTTGCAGGGAGAAATATCAGTAACTTCAGATATACAGAGGACACCACCCTTATGGCAGAAAGTAAAGAAGAACTAAAGAGCCTCTTTTTTTTTAATTTTTATTTTTACTTTATTTTACTTTACAATACTGTATTTGTTTTGCCATGCATTGACATGAATCTACCACGGGTGTACATGCGTTCCCAAACATGAACCCCCCTCCCACCTCCCTCCCCATAACATCTCTCTGGGTCATCACCATGCACCAGCCCCAAGCATGATGTATCCTGCGTCAGACATAGACTGGTGATTCAATTCTTACATGATAGTATACCTGTTACAATGCCATTCTCCCAAATCATCCCACCCTCTCCCTCTCCCTCTGAGTCCAAAAGTCCGTTATACACATCTGTGTCTTTTTTGCTGTCTTGCATACAGAGTCGTCATTACCATCTTTCTAAATTACATATATATGCGTTAGTATACTATATTGGTGTTTTTCTTTCTGGCTTACTTCACTCTGTATAATCGGCTCCGGTTTCATCCATCTCATCAGAACTGATTCAAATGAATTCTTTTTAACGGCTGAGTAATACTCCATTGTGTATATGTACCACAGCTTTCTTATCCATTCATCTGCTGATGGACATCTAGGTTGTTTCCATGTCCTGGCTATTATAAACAGTGCTGCGATGAACATTGGGGTACATGTGTCTCTTTCAATTCTGGTTTTCTTGGTGTGTATGCCCAGCAGTGGGATTGCTGGGTCATAAGGTAGTTCTATTTGCAATTTTTTAAGGAATCTCCACACTGTTCTCCATAGTGGCTGTACTAGTTTGCATTCCCACCAACAGTGTAGGAGGGTTCCCTTTTCTCCACACCCTCTCCAGCATTTATTGCTTGCAGATTTTTGGATCGCAGCCATTCTGACTGGTGTGAAGTGGTACCTCATTGTGGTTTTGATTTGCATTTCTCTGATAATGAGTGATGTTGAGCATGTGTTTGTTAGCCATCCATATGTCTTCTTTGGAGAAATGTTTATTTAGTTCTTTGGCCCATTTTTTGATTGGGTCATTCATTTTTCTGGAATTGAGCTGCATAAATTGCTTGTATATTTACAGAGCCTCTTGATGAAAGTGAAAGAGGAGAGTGAAAAAGATGACTTGAAGCGCAACATTCAGAAAACGAAGATCATGGTATCCAGTCCCATCACTTCATGGCAAATAAATGGGGAAACAGTGGAAACAGTCTCAGACTTTATTTCTTTGGGCTCCCAAATCACTGCAGATGGTGATTGCAGCCATAAAACTAAAAGACGCTTACTCCTTGAAAGGAAAGTTATGACCAACCTAGACAGCATATTAAAAAGCAGAGACATTACTTTGGCAACAAAGGTCTGTCTAGTCAAGGCTATGGTTTTTCCAGTGGTCATGTATGGATGTGAAAGTTGCACTATAAAGAAAGCTGAGCACTAAAGAATTGATGCTTTTGAACTGTGTTGTTAGAGAAGACTCTTGAGAGTCCCTTGGATGGCAAAGAGATCCAACCAATCCATCCTAAAGGAGATCAGTCTTGGGTGTTCATTGGAAAGACTGATGTTGAAGCTGAAACTCCAATACTTTGGCCACCTGATGGGAAGAGCTAACTCTTTGGAAAAGACCCTGATGCTGGGAATGATTGAGGGCATGAGGAGAAGGGGATGACAGAGGATAAGATGGTTGGTTGACATCATCAACTCGATGGACATGGGTTTGGGTGAATTCCGGGATTTGGTGATGGACAAGGAGGCCTGGCATGCTGCGGTTCATGGGGTTGCATATAGTCCAACACCACTGAGTGACTGAACTGAACGGAACTGAACTGAACACCAATTCTCTGTAGTCTCTTCTTAGGAAAAAAAAAAAAGAATAAAAAGTATAGAAGAAGAGGGAACACTTCTTAATCACTCTATAAGTAATCTAACACTAAGACTAGACCAGGACATTAAGAGAAAAACAATGACCAATATATTTTATAAATGTTTGTAAAATCCTTAACAAAATATCAACCAATCTCATCAAGTAATATATAAAGCAGATAATATGTTATGACCAAGTGGAGTTCATTCTAGAAACACAAAAATCATTCTACACTTATAAAGCAGTCAATCAGTATAATTTATCATATTTGGTTGGCCATAAAGTTCAGGTTTTTCCATACCATGTTGGGTTGGCCAATAGTAATAGACTGAACAGGAAAGCTATGCAATAATATCAACAAATACAGAAAAGAAGCTCACAAAAGTCATTATTCATTTATGATAAAAACCCAAAAAATCTAGGAAAAGAAAGGAACTCCTCAACTTAAACCTGAAACTAAAATCACATTTAATGGTGAGAGACTGAACTCTTTTTCTAAGATCAACAGCAAGGTATGAATGTCCTCTCTCATTCAGTTCAATTCAATTCAGTCTTTCGGTCATGTCCACCTCTTTGCAACCCCATGAATTGCAGCACGCCAGGCCTCCCTGTCCATCACCAACTCCCGGACTTCACTCAAACTCACGTTCATCAAGTCAGTGATGCCATCCAGCCATCTCATGCTCTGTTGTCCCCTTCTCCTCCTGCCCCCAATCCGTCCCAGCATCAGAGTCTTTTCCAGTGAGTCAACTCTTCGCATGAGGTGGCCAAAGTACTGGAGCTTCAGCTTCAACATCAGTCCTTCCAATGAACACCCAACTGATCTCCTTTAGGATGGACTGGTTGGATCCCCTTGCAGTCCAAGGGACTCTCAAGAGTCTTCTCCACCACCACAGTCCAAAGGCATCAGTTCTTCGGAGCTCAGCTTTCTTCACAGTCCAACTCTCACATCCATACATAACTACTGGAAAAACCATAGCCTTGACTAGAAGGACCTTTGTTGGCAAAGTCAAGTCTCTACTTTTGAATATGCTATCTAGGTTGGTCATAACTTTTCTTCCAATTACCTCCATTTAGTATTGTATCAGAAACCTTAACATTGCATCAGTACAAGGGAAAGAATAAAAGTTATCCATATCAGATTACAATAGAAAAAAATCCTCCTAGAACTAATAAGTGACTATGTCAGGATTACAGCATGCAAGTTTGACAGCATACAAAAAACAATTACTTCCTCATATATTAATGATGACAATTTGATTTTGAAATTTTAAAAATGTGCTTTGTTACAGGGTAGACCTCCAGGTCAGAAATACATATATACACATGTCTTCATCCATTCAAACTGATATCTGTCTTTAATTATAATATCTGTACTTCCTGGAACAAATCTGTCTTGCTCTTTTTTGTTTTTTTTTAACCTCTCCAGGAATTTCAGTGTTACTGTATTTAGATATTTTGTGCAATCAGTAAAAAGAAACAGTTTTGTAAGCCCTGGGCATTTGAAGGGGAAAAAAAATTATCCAGAGAGTACAACATATTCTAAGTTGGCTCTCTGAGGTTTTCCCTGTACTCTAGCCCTCCTAAATCATTTTTTGTCTTGTGTTGAAGTCATGGGCTTCCTGGCACTTTTTATTAAGACTTCTACAAGTATTCATTCATTTAATTGATATTCAGACTCTGCAAGTTTTGCCATTTTCTATATAGGCACCTATCTTAAAATCATAAGAATGGAAATCGTTCATCCCAGCAACCACTGGTAACTTTATTACCATTCAGTCAGCCATGAAAATAATCTCCAATCAATTGCCCAAATGTAGGAAAAAGTAGCTCAGATCTAAAAAGAAAGAAAACATATGCTCACAATTTTTAATCAGTCCATCAGCTTGTTTTTAATGGGAATCCATCCAAAATAAAATGGTGTATGTTTGCTTCAGGTACTTATGTTATTTCTCTTAGTTTGATAATAGGGAAGTATTAAGGGGGGAAAAAAACAGGCACACGAAATGTTTCAGCTGGAAAGGATTTTGACCATCACTTAGCTTGAGCCATTAGTCTATGAATGAGGAAAGAATGCACAAATTTTAAATGACTTTCTCTACTTCACATAGCAAAGCAATGGCAGGACCAGAAATTATGTTCCACAACTAATGTTTAAAACCACATTATGAAATGTAATCATGGAACCAAAGAGTAAATGACGAAAACAATAATTTTTAAAATGAAGAAAAAGAAAAAATGTTCACTAAAATCTACAGAAAATGACAGAATTATTTTGATGTTATCATTAAATACTTTCCAAACTCATGAGTGGATTAATAATGAGTACTTACGTCTTATGTTTGTTCTATTACAATAAATAACTTTAAATTTGAAGTCCTTACTTAGTGTTAGGTATACTGTACACCTGATCTCAAACCTTAGGACTGATTTTATAAGGAAGTATTCTTAATCTCAATTTACACTGAGGCGAGTGAAGCATAAGGAATTTGAGAATCTTGCGCAGAATGTTTTAGGTATAAAACTAGTTCACCCACAGCCAATACTGCAGCTGCTGACCTTTGTCTACTCCACTATATGCTAGTAAGTTTTGCCAGAATTTCATCTTGCACTGCGTTTTTATATTTGGTGGTCTCGTTGGCTGTCATCAAGACACTGTTCAACTTGGAGGGAAGGAATTCCCATTTCTTTTTTAATGTCCCTGTACTAAAGTCATGGTCTCGTAGGCTGACTCCCTGCTTTTGCTGCTACTTTCGAGGGATTGGGGCTCAATCCTGAGATTTTAGGAACAGATGGTCCACTTTCTCTCTATTTAAATCTCTATATGCAGAGCAGTTGCAGCATCCTTGACGAAACCAAAATCAGTTTACTAAATATGGTGAGTATAAACCAGGATGCACCACACACACAATTGGTGAGTGCAAGTGTGCAGATTTAGAGCAGTCTGGGACTTTTCCACCACATAAAGATCATCATTCGAATACTTCAGTATAGCCATGATCTCAGTCTACTTCCAACTTAAGCTTCTTTTGCAGGTCTCTCTCAAAAGAGAGAGCATATTATTTGTTGGTCTCTAATCTTCCGCTATTGCTGGACCAGGTGCAACTTCACTAACCCGGCAATCTAAATGAGTGTGTTGACTTATGAGCTACAGCTTCTCCAGTTCTTTTGATTCTTTATCTTTCCAACCCTCCTACATCCTAGATTTTCACTGCCAGAAATACCTATCGCTTCCTCAACCCCAGACCCTCCACAATACTTCCTGCAGACCTATTCCCAAGTATTGTGTTTTTCTTTATGTCTTCCTGATTTAGCCAAAAAATGTATGTTGTTAGTGTGATCAATTATTGGTACTTTTCTTGTCATTTACTATATATATGAAAGGTATTTCTAGGTATTACCAAAGGTATTTTCTAAAAGTGCCATTTTAGAGCAATTTATGTATTGAAATGTACATAAAATATAAATATTTATTTTAACTTGCTGCCTATATTTCTACATGAATTCTTAGCTTCAACTCAGTTTTTCTATAACCTACAATCATTTGTAGTAGTATTTACTTCTGCTTTGTTAAGCAATAATTGTCAATGAAGCTAGAATCTCTGAAGTACTGACAATTATGTAATCTTCTATGTTTACCTGATGCAGGAAACATGCAAGAAAATAGAAACTTTTACTAAACTAGGTATCTACAATTATCCATTGGAATGATAAAAAACATACCTAAACAAGTTTAACTTTCTACCTACTATTCAACTTCTTGAGAACAACTTTGTTTCATTGTGAGCACTAGGTCAGAAAAGATATCTTGAGCCAATTTAATGTCTTATCTCTCCTAATTTTATAAATAAATAGTGAGAATTTTTCATTGCCTTTTCAACAGCATTTCACACTTCTGCTATTGACTGTCATTTAGTTTGAGCAGAATTTGTTAAATCCTCAGCTCTAGGACAAGGCTCTGATTGACCTAAAATTATCCCACTGTTCTTGGATAAGGAGGGGACACATAATAAGTGACTTACACCAATTAGTGGATGAATGACAATTTTTCTAACTCATAGCATTTATCAAGTACACACTTGATCTTTTTATTTTTCCTCAGTTAGAGTGGAGTTCAAGACTTTCATTCAAAAGCTCTATGTTCTTTTAAAATTATATGGTGTTCAGATGTAAAGCTTGGAATCACTGCAGACATTTCACTAACATGAAAGAGGATGAGGATGATACTAATACAACAGAGGAGCTTATAGCTCAGAGAATGACTGAGAAATGGAGCCAGAGCCTTGTTCAAACTGAGATTCTATCTTGCCCAACACCTGGATATTTATAATTACATTATCCAACAAATTCCTATGCATGTTCCAAGTATTTGAACCATTAATCTTCTATTACTGCAAATGAAAACATGCTAACTGATGTAACCTATTTAATAGCCAGGCACTAAGAGATATGCTAAGAGTACAGGGCAGGGTTGGGGTGGGACGGCATATCTTGTGTACTTAAAAGCTCAGCTACTAGAGAAAATCATATGCTAAAGTCATTGCCACTTATCCCATCCTTTAGGTAAGAGCACTTTCTGATATGCACCTAAGAATCCTGTTGACATTCCTTTGATCTCAGAAAATTCATGAGGGAAGTTTTTCAATCATATAATGGATCAGTAAGCAGAAAAAAGTAGAAGAAATTCTCTAGTAACACTGTGACTTCTATTTAATAAGCTGGGACAAGGGAAGTGAAGAGAGTAATGCTTTCAGTTAAGCAGGTGGTCATTCATTCATTTATCCATTAATTCATTCAGTATTATGCAAACATCAGACACATGAAGCTTACAAGTAAATGTAAAATGAATACCTATGATAGTTGCAGTATGCAGACAAAAGGACATTTAACCTAGTCATAAAAATTATGGAATACTTCTCAATAAAGTATCAACTGAAATGAAATCCAAAGAATGAATAAGAATTGAATTGAAGTTACCAAATTCAAAACTACTGGTAAAAAAAAAAAAAATACAAGAAACCCATAAAATTATTCCTTTGGTTATTTTTGATGTCTAAAACATTTTATTGTCTAACTTTAAAATAGCATTTGGATTTAAAATTAAACAAACATATATTTATACGCTACTAGTCGGTAGTAGTTTCAGCTATTGTGTGTTATTTGTACCTGATCCTATGTTAATACTGGTCTTTGCTTGTCTTTTCCATGGAAACCATCAGACATTTTATGCTAATTATGAATTAGGTAAATGAACCAAAAAAAACATTGTTTTGTAAGTTGTCATTCCTTCATAGAAGCACTGACTCAACATGTCACACTGCAATTGATGCTATTGAAACCACTGAGGACTGCGTCCTAAAACCTTTGTCAGGAGACCAACAAAAAGAACAAAGGATCTGCTTCAACAAAGGATGAAAACAGAAACAAACTCTCTACTTGCTTAATCAAAAAGTTATTCTCCAAGAAAACACATACGTTTCAAAGTCTATCCCAAGAATTCATTTATTAAAAGTTTATGAATACAGGTAAGAAAAAATAACAAAATTCAAATAACTCAAAACTCAAACACCTAATTATTGCTCAAGTTTTTTGGTAAAGTTATATCTAAAGCTTTTTTATTAAATTTTATCTTTTTTATTAACTTCAATAGCCACTGGGGCAGTTCTTGGCACCTAATAGGGACTCAATAACTATTTATTGATTAAAGCTAAAAATTAATTTGAAGTGTCTTCCAGCATCTTTCAATCTATGGTTCTGAAAATATTAGCATCTGAGGAAATATTCCTGATAATTTTGCAGTCTTCTTTCACTTTTTTTCCCCCAAACATTGTACCAGTGAGACTAAAAATTATACTCTTGAAATCCATCAGTAATCAAAGTACAGGTTTCCATAGAAACCCAAACCCTTGTGCCTTCAATTTTTTTCCATGCAGAGATACAACAGCAGATTCAAATTTACTTAAGAGGATAAATACTGTTCAAATGTTCATGTAATGTGCTAAATATATGCTGAGGATTCTAAATCTCATTTGTTTTTAGCTGTGAACTTATTAGAGGATTTGGAATTTCTGTTTTGCTTTCTTAAACATCCCAATTGCTATGTTGGTAAACAAGTGTTTTGGTTTCATTGGTTGGTGGGTTGCTATTTTTGTTTTTGCTTTTTTAGCGCAAGTGGTTTGAGAGATGATCCCAGAGAAGCACCAGTATGGATTGCAGGGAAATTAGACAGAGACAGGAAGTCAATATAAGATGTGTTATTAAATGGATTAGGGTTCTAGGGCAAAGGGGACTCCATATTATCGGGGTTCTATGGGAGAACATACAGAGATGTCTCCCCTCAGAGCGAAGAAACTATCATTTATCCAGCAACTCCCGTTTTTCAACTGAAGGCTGCTCCTAGGGTTATTAACTTCTGGCACTTCAGGTCTCTTTTCACCCTAAAGTGATTACAACCATTGGAAGGAGCCCAAAGCTGAGGACTGAATTTGCCTGTAGTGAGACACCATCTTTGCACACAAGAACAGTGAGTACAAGGGGGTACGTGCAGGGCACCAGCAGTGTCTGCTCCAGTAGCCTAGAAAGTTTTCAGCCATTTTTATTATTACTGTTTTTATTAATATTTTCTTGAATAATTATTTAATATTACTTTTAGTTGTCTTAAAAATTTTAATGATATGTATCAAATTCCTCTATTGAGCAACAACCAAAAGTAAACGAATGAATACACAAGTAACATTTTATAATGTTATTCAGTTCAGTTCAGTTCAGTCGTTCAGTCCTGTCCGACTCTTTGACACCCCATGAATCGCAGCACACCAGGCCTCCCTGTCCATCACCAACTCCCGGAGTTCACTCAGACTCACGTCCATTGAGTCAGTGATGCCATCCAGCCATCTCATCCTCTGTCGCCCCCTTCTCCTCCTGTCCCCAAACCCTCACAGCATCAGAGTCTTTTCCAATGAGTCAACTCTTCACATAAGGTGGCCAAAATATTGGAGTTTCAGCTTTAGCATCATTCCTGCCAAAGAATTCCCAGGGCTGTTCTCCTTCAGAATGGACTGGTTGGATCTCCTTGCTGTCCAAGGGACTCTCAAGAGTCTTTTCCAACACCACAGTTCAAAAGCATCAATTCTTCAGTGCACAGCTTTCTTCACAGTCCAACTCTCACATCCATACATGATCACTGGAAAAACCATAGCTTTGGCTAAACGGACCTTTATTGCCAAAGTAATGTCTCTGCTTTTGAATATCATAACTTTCCTTCCAAGGAGTAAGTGTTTTAATTTCATGGCTGCAATCACCATCTGCAGTGATTTGGGAGCCCCCCAAAATAAAATCTCTCACTGTTTTCACTGTTTCCCCATCTATTTCCCATGAAGTGATGGGACTAGATGCCATGATCTTCATTTTCTGAATGTTGGGTTAAGCCAACTTTTTCACTTTCCTCTTTCACATTCATCAAGAGGCTTTTTAGTTCCTCTTCACTTTCTGCCATAAGGGTGGTGTCATCTGCATATCTAAGGTTATTGATATTTCTCCCGGCAATCTTGATTCCAGCTTGTGCATCTTCCAGCCCAGAGTTTCTCACGATGTATTCTGCATAGAAGTTAAATAAGCAGGGTGACAATATACAGCCTTGATGTACTCCTTTTCCTATTTGGAACCAGTCTCTTGTTCCATGTCCAGTTCTCACTGTTGCTTCCTGACCTGCATACAGATTTCTCAAGAGGCAGGTCAGATGGTCTGGAATGCCATCTCTTTCAGAATTTTCCACAGTTTATTGTGATCCACACAGTCAAAGGCTTTGGCATAGTCAAGAAAGCAGAAGTAGATGTTTTTTCTGGAACTCTCTTGCTTTTTCGATGATTCAGTAGATGTTGGCAATTTGATCTCTGGTCCCTCTGCCTTTTCTAAAACCAGCTTGAACCTCTGGAAGTTCATGGTTCCTATATTGCTGAAGCCTAGCTTGGAGAATTTTGAGCATTACTTTACTAGCATGTGAGATGAGTGCAACTGTGCAGTAGCTTGAACATTCTTTTGCATTGCCTTTCTTTGGGATTGGAATGGAAACTGACCTTTTCCAGTCCTGTGGCCACTGCTGAGTTTTCCAAATTTGCTGGCATATTGAGTGCAGCACTTTCAGAGCATCATCTTTCAGGACTTGAAATAGCTCAACTGGAATTCCATCATCTGCACTAGCTTTGTTTGTAGTTTGGCTTTCTAAGGCCCACTTGACTTCACATTCCAGGATGTTTGACTCTAGGTGACTGATCACACCATCATGATTATCTGGGTCATGAAACTCTTTTTTGTACAGTTCTTCTATATATTCTTTGCACTTCTTCTTAATATCTTCTGCTTCTTTTAGGTCCATACCATTTCTGTCCTTTATCGGGCCCATATTTGCATGAAATATTCCCTTGGTATTTCTAAGTTTCTTGAAGAGATCTCTAGTCTTTCACATTCTGTTGTTTTCCTCTATTTCTTTGCACTGATTGCTGAGGAAGGCTTTCTTATATCTTCTTGCTATTCTTTGGAACTCTGCATTCAGATGCTTATATCTTTCTTTTTATCCTTTCCTTTTCGCTTCTCTTCTTTTCACAGCTATTTGTAAGCCCTCCCCAGACAGCCATTTTGCTTTTTAGCATTTCTTTTCCATGGGGATGGTCTTGATCCCTGTCTCCTGTACAATGTCATTAACCTCCATGATATTTATATTTGTGTCACTAAGCACCCTATGTGGGTACAAAGAAAATCCTGGGACATAGTCATAAAAGACTACAGTCAGTTCTCTTTTAAATATTGTAAAAATTCTCACCAGAAGTTTCTGGAATTGGCTTCACTCCTGGTTGTTTCTTGGTCTATTTATTGTGTTTAAAACTTAGATACCCTTTATGCACCCTCAGGAAATATGTATGCATACAAATCAATATTTGATTCACATGTACAATATACTCTACAATTTCAAATAATTCACACAACCATTAAATATCTGCCAAATTCATCCTAGGCAGTCTCCCCAGACATCATGAGCCACAGTCCACTCAGGGGAGGCAAAGTCCCCAGGATCAACCACTTGTTTCACACTCATCATTAAAAAATGCTACTTTCTGATAGTAATGTGCTGATACTTAAAAACAATTGTGAGGGTGAAGGGATTGCAAAACAATTATGAGGATTCATATATAGATATTGGGGTTCCCTGATGGCTCCCACGGTAAAGCGTCTGCCCGCAATGCGGGAGACCCGGGTTCGATTCCTGGGTCGGGAAAGTCCCCTGGAGAAAGAAGTAGCAATCCACTCCAGCACTCTTGCCTGGAAAATCCCATGGACGGAGGAGCCTGATAGGCTACAGTCCATGGGGTCGCAAAGAGTCGGACACGACTGAGCAACTTCACTTCACTTCACTTCAAATCGACAATCCAATAAAACAGACAATACATTCTAAAGCAAGATGCTTTACAATGGTAAATGATTAGACATCTGTTTTTGAGACAATTGGGCTTCCCTGGGGGTTCTGATAGTAAAGAACCTGCCTGCAATGCAAGAGACCCGGTCTGGATCCCTGAGTCGGGAAGATCCCTTAGAGAAGGAAATGGTTATCCACTCTAGTATTCTTGCCTGGAGAATCCCACGGACAGACGAGACAGCCCATGGGGATGCAAAGAGTCAGACAAGACTGAGTGACTACCACTTTGAGACAGTTAAACCTCCCTCACTCCTTGAAGGTACAGCACAGTCAAAGACGGGAGATCAGAGGGGGTTTTTTGAAGAGCATTTCTGTCTAGACAGCGGCAGGCATGGGATACTTCCTTCCTTAACATAGTTGAGAGACTTTGTTAAGATCGCTTGGAGCTTGATTTCACTCCTGTGCAACTTAATCCTTTGGAGGTAACATGGAAGAAGCCCTCTTCTGATTCAGTTGGCAAATCTAAGAGAGTGGTTAGCTGTTTTAATTTTAGAATAAATAGAAGTTGCTGCAGAGAGCATCCTGAACTTTTTTTATATCTGTTGAGACAATGAAATAAGTATTTCCTATAATCAAACGTGCAAAAGAGGGTTCGTCTTAAGCCCCATGCAAAAGAGGGCTTGTCTTAAGTCTTTTTTATGAGATCATCTGGGGGAATAAACAGAGTCCAGTATCTAGAGGTAACACTAGATGAACAGGAACTGAGAAGGAAATAGTTATCAGCAGGAAGAGAGGGACATTCAACCTTGCCAAAGAAATTGCAGTGAATGATACCTGACATTAGGATGGACTGTGAAGGTACCACTAACGCCCTCTGGGAGAACCAGTTTCAACTACACATTTGGCATGTATCATGAGCTGACTCATTGGAAAAGACTGTGATGCTGGGAAAGATTGACAGCTAGAGGAGAAGGGGGCAACAGAGGATGAGATAGTTGGATGGCATCACCGACTAAATGGACATGAATTTGAGTAAACTCCAGGAGATAGTGAAGGACAGGAAAACCTGGAGTGCTGCAATTCATGGGGTCACAAACAGTCAGACATGACTGAACAACAACAATGTGTTTGGCAAGCATCGAAGGTAGATCACACTCATTGCATGAATGAACTCAGAATTCTCTCTTCCCTCTGTCCACAAGCTCCAACTCTGCAAGATCCAACTCAATATCAAGACCTCATAAGCAAGTGCAAAGAAAAACAGATTAATTTTACTTATAAATTTAGTTTCAAAAATCCTGACTACATTACAAAAGCAATGTAATTAGAGTAGATTCCAGAAATGCAAGATTAATTCAACATTTAAATATCTAGCAATGTGATATTCCTCTTCAAAGCTGAAAAAGAAAAATATTAAAATAATCAGTAGTCAAAATGCTTTTAATGAAAACTAGTATCTATTTATAAACAAAAACTCTCAGCAATCTGGAAGTGCTGGAAGTAGCTGCTCATAGTAGAAGAGGAAGTTCCTTTCTTCAAAGGGACTTAGATCACAAGTACCAGAAAGAAAAGGAAAAAAATCTGGACTAATGAAAATAGCACATCTCATGATCATCAGCAGAAACCACTGATAACAGAGGCTGTCACCCTCTGAGCTTTGCTCATAGGGAGCTGCCTGCTGTCAACCTAACAAAACAGGAGGAATCAAGGCTGCCTGAAAAATCATCTTCATCATCTAAAAGAGTGCTTTATTGTTTGGATTTGTTAGAGAACATTAACTCTTTTTCCTTCCCCAATATCTTTCCTTGTCTCTCTGCAAACAATCTAGCCATATACATACATTTTTAATAAATGACTCAAAAAAATGGCAGTTTGTTTAAAAAAAAAAGCACATAATTTCCCCAGGGAAAAACAGTCTTGGTAATTTATTATCTAGAGTTTTCAATGGATAGAGCAGGATATGCAAAACAGAACAAGGTAGAGAGTTATTTTCAAAGAAAGAAAGTTACCATAGTCATGCTAAGTAGAAAGTCCCTCATAGAAGGAGCTCTGTCTTATTGTGGCAGAATCCCATTCCAGAATTACGGGGCTGTCACGCTGGAAAGAAATGTGCTTGCAGAGGCCCGCTCTATTCTGCCGTCTCAGTGAGAAAAGATGTGGAGGCTGCAAAGAACATTTGTGCAAACTGTGCCCCCCAAAGTATCCGTACACAAATAACTACTTTGATTTGCTTCAACAACCTGAAATTTTATTATAAGGACTGAAGAGTATAAACCAGGTTTGATTTATTCCCATGGTTTCTTGAGGATTTAATTGCCATTTAATTTTTATTACTTTTTGAAAATAGCACTAGAAATATCTTTTGATATTGATTCTAATAGAATTCTACAATGATAAGAGAACAGATTCTGTATGATCTCAATATCTTTAGACCATGAAATTTTTGCTCCTCATTTTATGTCCCTGGATACAATCCAGTGTCTCCTAGTTTGTAGTCTATGGGAACTTGAATAGAATTTGTATCCTACTGTTATGTGAAAAAAATTGAAAGTGTTTGTCACTCAGTTGTGTCTGACTCTTTGTGACCCCATGGACTATAGGTCACCAGGCTCCTCTATGCATGGGATTTCCCAGACAAGACTACTGGAGTGGGTAGCCAGTCCCTTCTCCAGGGGACCTTCCAGATCCAGGGATTGAACCCCAGCATCCAGCATTGCAGGCAGATTCTCCTACTGCTTGAGCCACAAGGGAAGCCTGTGCACAAATCTTAATTAGGCTGAATTGGTTAATGGTGCTTTTCAGGTCTTCTGCATCTTTCTATTTCTCTGTATATTCAATTAATATTTGAGAGTTTGATGTTGAAACTCCAACTAAAAATCTTGATTTAATCTACTTAAGTAATTGTAATATATAGTGGAACTATATGTAACCCTGTTCTGTATTTTCCAAGTTTCCTTTAAATGTGTATTATATTTTCATAATTTAAAAAATTTATTTAAAAAATAAAATAAAAAAGAAAGAAAGAAAGGGAACTAATTTAAACCAAAAAAAAAAATAGGACTAAAATGTGGTCATGGGATGCAGAACATTTTGGTAGATGTTCCATGGTCTTATCCACTGGTAAACTGAGCACCCACCTGACCCACTGGGAGAGCTGCCCCATGAGACACTCAGCTTATAGGCATCCTTGTGAATATTACTGAAGAATTGATGCTTTTGAACTGTGGTGTTGGAAACAACTCTTGAGAGTCCCTTGGACTGCAAGGAGATACAACCAGTCTATCCTAAAAGAAATCAGTACTGAATGTTCATTGGAAGGACTGACGCTGTAGCTGAAACTCCAATAATTTGGCCACCTGATAAGAAGAACTGACTCATTGGAAAAGACCCTGATGCTGGGAAAGATTGAAGGCAGGAGGAGAGGGGATGACAGAGGATGATGATGGTTGGATGGCATCACCGACTCAATGGACATGAGTTTGGGCAAACTCTTGGAGTTGGTGATGGACAGGGAGGCCTGGCGTGCTGCAGCCCATGGGGTCGCAAAGAGTCAGACATGACTGAGCAACTGAACTGAACTGTGAATATTATACTTGTGGTTTTCTTGGAAGAAGCCTTTTTTGCTCACACTCAAGAAATGAAGAGAAGCCCAGGCCCAGAATGTAGATTTGCTGACAATCACTGTCAAAGAGCTGCCAGAGCCCCTGGGGGTACTTCCCCACTAACAGACTCCTCTCCTGATTGCTATGCCAGTTTGCAATGGAGATCAACAAAGAGGAATGGAGAACGAGTGAGAAATCTGGCTTAATTAAACAAAAGATTTGAAATGAAGCTGCTCTTGTGTTGGTATGAACAAAGATTCTATCTGAGTCTAAATCTGGTCTGATTTTTAAAATATATGATGTCAGGTGAATAAAATGTCTTAAGCATACTGGGTGTTTTTGAATGTAAGCTTTTACCAGCTCTGTGATATTTGGTGTGTCATTTAAACTTCTCTTAACCTAGCTTTACTTATTTGTAGAGTATGTACCTGCCCTTTCCACCTCAGAGGTTAAGTTAAAATAATGAAAACACTAGGTGAAGCCAAAGTGAAGTAAAATGGAATTATTTCTAGGAAGTAACTGGGTGTAGTGCAAATAACATAGACACCACAGTTAGGAGAGTTGGGTTCAATGTAAGATTCTGTACTTAATCGCTTGGTATTCATTTTGGCAGTTTGGGCTGCAAGAACTTGCAATAAATAGTAGAGAAATCATTGGCACAGGTTTATTGTCAAATAGTCGCAGCTTCAAGTATAGAGTGCGCAACCTAATAACATGTGTTATTAGACAAGTGCCTTCTCTTTAAGATTCAGTTTCCTCCCTTATAAAATGAGAAATAATGTTCTCCAACAACACCAAAATCAAACTTCTGGCATGCCAAAAAAAAAAAAAAAAAGAAAGATGGAAAAAATAAGGCAGCTTCAGATTCAGAAAGAGATGAGAAATTGTTAAAGAAATTGTTAAACTATACAGAAAGGCTAACAATGGCTGCCATTTGTAAAGAACAACAAGAAAAAAGGTTTCTATGAAAACTATCTAGACAAGTTATAAAGTTAACTTTAGAAATCTAAACCAGTAAAAACCAGTGTCATTTTTCAAGGACATCAAAATGGGTCAAGGTATTTTTTTCGTATTCAGAAATAAACGATGAAAACTTTGTGTATGAGCTATTTCTCAGCCTAACACCTAAGAAGATCAAGTATAAACAAGTCAATAGAGCATGTTCACAGGCTCGTATACCTTCTTTGCACAGGAAGTTTCTAGTGACTTTTTCTGAAAACTCAGGTAAGTTGAATTTATCATTTTTTTAAGATTTAGATTCTGTAGTAAAACACAGAAGTAGCACAAGTAACACTTCCAAAATTAAAGCAACATACAGCTAAATCACTAAAGTGCTATCTCCAATAGCTATGTTAAAATATTTATGAGGCAAGAATTTCAAAACAAAGCTGAGTAAATATGTGAGATGCATATTTGCAGGAAATATTTCATTTTAACTTGTAATTTTTTTCTGAGAAGAATGGAAGCAATAAGCCACATCCGATTCAAGTTATGAATAATTCAGCTCTATGTTTGAGTGTAAAAAGATGTATAGTTTAAAACATAAAGCTAGACTTTATATTAATGACGATGGTGATGATATAGTGAGGTGAAGGTAAGGATACAAATGAGTAAGTATCCAAGTTTAGTCCAACATCCAGGCGCCCAGAAAGCCATCTAGAGCCCTCAGCATACAGGGGCATATTCCATGCCCATGTCCATCACTGGAGTGGTACATTACCTCTGTGTATCTGCTTATTTCTAACCTTTGCCAAATGACTTCAAGTGACGTTCTCTGTTTTTCCTCTTGATTTCTGGTTCACCTATAGCTTTGTCTTCCCTACTATTTTGACTTGCCAGGAATCCACAAGACTCTGCTCCATCTCATAGCCTCTTTTCATCTTCAACTTCCAAGCTAGCAACTCTATTTCACAATTCACATCCCCAGGAGAGATAATCTGATCAGTCCTTCTCATCTTTTCATATCTGTCCATGGCACAAATTTCTAGCTAGCCTTTGGGCCAGATGCCTACTTTTGACCTAATCAGCTGCTAACAGGAAAGTCATATGGTCTTCATAGCAAGGAATTTGGATAAGGAACTTTTGTTTATAAGGACTGTGACCTGATACCTAATGAGACCTCTCAGTGATTATGGAAATCTGCACAGATCACTTAATATCTTTAAGCTTTCCATTCCAACCTCACAAGATTTTTGTGATCATGATCTGAGGTCATTTACGTAAAAGCGTTCTGAAATCTCTATAGTAAAATAAAATATGTGATATAAACGTGCATAAATTTAACTTTTAATTCATTTAGTTCTGTGTATGTAACGATTGACTCTGAATAACTTGTGGTCAGTCCTCAAAAATAAGATGCTTGGACTTGAAAACATGTGGGTTATTTTTTAATATCTTTTGATATTGATTTCTAACATAATTCCATAGTGATAAGAGAACAGATTGTGCCTGATTTCAATACCTTTAAACCATGGAATATTTGCACCTTGTTTTATGTCCCTGGATATTTCCAGTATCTCCTAGTTTATAGTCTATGGGAACTTGAATAGAAATTATATCCTACTGCTGTGTGAAATTTGTATAAATCTTAAATATGTTGAATTGACTCATGGTGCTTGTCAGGTCTACTATATCCTTCTGCTTTTCTACGTAATCATTCCATTAATTTTTGAGAGTTTGATATTAAAATTCCAACTAAAAATCCTAGTTTATCTGCTTAAAAAATAATTGTAATATATAGTAGAACTGTATGCAAATGTGTTCCATATTTTCCAAGTCTCTTGTAAATGTGTTATCATACTTTCATGATTTAGGGAAAAAACACAAGTACAAAAATAAGGTGTGTGGTAAAGATTCCCCCCAAAAAACAGTCTGATTCATTCTGTATTATGTATACAGAGGTACAAAAATGAACCAAGATAATCTAAGAAAAACACAGCCAAGTCCTTCTGTTTGCAGTCTGTCCTCCCACTAATTTGTTTAGATAGTTTTATTGAGGTGTAATTTACATAACACAAAATTGGCCCATTTTAATTGTATAACTCAACAACCTTTGTGAAGCTTTCAGAGCTGTGAAACCATCACAGAACCCATTCTGGAACATTTCCATCACCCCAGAAAGATGCCTTGTGTAAGTCTATAATCAATCTCTACTTTCACTCCCAACCCTAGGAATTTCTGACATGCTTTCTGTCTCTATAGACTTGGCTTTACTGAATATTACATGAATTGGAGACACACAATGTTTTTACATTGAACTTCGAGCATAATACTTTTGAGATGAATTTAGGTTGTAGCATGAATCAGTGGTTTAGCCTTTTTTTTTTTTTTGGTGTGATTATTGAGATATTATTGTATTCCACTGTAAAGATATAACAGATTTTTTGTTTACTTGTCCATCGGCTATGGCTCTTTGGATTGCTTTCATTTCTTGTAATTATGAAAAATGTTGCTACTAAGAACAAATCTTTGATTTGCTTATATTTTTACTGGGTAGATATCCAGCCGTGGAATTATCAGGTTTCATGATAAATTTAACTGTTTAAGAAACTGTAAAGCTGTTTTCCAAGTGGCTGTAACATTTTGCAGTTAACTTCCTCCTGACAAAGTGTGAGGGTCCCAGTTGCTACATGCCTTTGTCAACTTTTGTTATTATCTGCAGTTTTTACTATACCCATTTTAGTGGGTAAGAACTGACTTCTTATTTATTTTTGAAATGTGTAACTATACTGCACTGGTAAAGGGCTATTACTATTAAGGTGATGTAAGAAATATACAAGGAATATAAATTCAGTAAGAGCTGCTCTGTCCCTGCCTTTACTCAAGAGGAGAGATCTTACTCTGATTATTGTTTTCTTTTGAAACTTCTATAGCTTAGACCTGTTACTTGCAATTACCCCTGAAGAATACCAAATGCATTACTATTGTTCTTCAAATGACTGTCACATCCATTTATCTCTCCAGTGGCAGGCATAATGCTATTTTTCTGTAAAATTGCACATATTTACTAAAAGAAACTGTAATCAAAGTGGAGTGGGTAAAATACAAGCAGAAATTATAGCAAAGGGATGTAAAGTTGAAATATATACTGCATTTAGAAAAATGATCGAAGATTTTATTGTGTACTGCAAAACACTGTAAACATAATAATTTGATTGACTAGTTGACCTATGGATTAAACTTAAATGTACAGTAGGCATATCTTCCCATTTACAAAAACTACCATGCACAATAAATGGGAAAGTAGAAAGTGAGAAAAACATGGGAAGCAGAAAAAGTATGCAAAAAGGGAAGATAGAAAAAAGATGAGGATTATATTGTGTGATTTACAAATGGTATAAACAAGCACTTAAGTATTTAATTTCATATAATTCATGCTGCAAAGCATCATCAAGGTGATTAGTCTTGGTAGTAAGGGAGCAGGAATGACCTTTCCGGGGGTACAAGGAGTGCTTAGTCGCTCAGCCATGTCAGACTCTTCGAGACCCTATGGACTGTAGCACACATGGGGATTCTCCAGGCAAGAATAGTGGAGTGGGTTGCCCTGCTATCCTCTAGGAGATCTTCCCAACCCAGGTATGGAACCCATGTCTCCCGCATTGCAGGTGAATTCTTTACCATCCAAGCCACCAGGGAAGCCCAAGAGTACTGGAGTGGGTAACCTATCCCTTCTCCTGGGGATCCTCCCAACCCAGAAATCAAACCAGGGTCTCCTGCATTGCAGGCGGATTCTTTACCGGCTGAGCTACCAGGGTAGCTCCAAAAGGAGCTGTTCAGTTCAGTTCAGTTCAATTCAGTTGCTCAGTCATGTCCAGCTCTTTGCAACTCCATGGACTGCAGCACACCAGGCCTCACTGTCCATCACCAACTCCCAGAGTTTACTCAAACTCATGCCCATTAAGTCAGTGATGCCATCCAACCATCTCATCCTCTTTCATCCCCTTCTCCTCCTGCCTTCAATCATTCCCAGCATCAGCGTCTTTTCCAATGAGTCAGTTCTTCACAGCAGGTGGCCAAAGTGTTGGAGTTTCAGCTTCAGCATCAGTTCTTCTAATGAATATTCAGGACTGATCTCCTTTAGGATGGACTGGTTGGATCTCCTTGCAGTCCAAGGGACTCTCAAGAGTCTTCTCCAATACCACAGTTCAAATGCATCAATTCTTTGGCACTCAGCTTTCTTTATGATCCAACTCTCACATTCATACATGACTTCTGGAAAAACCATAGCTTTGACTAGATGGACCTTTGTTGGCAAAGTAATGTCTCTGCTTTTTAAAATGCTATGTAGGTTGGTCATAACTTTTCTTCTAAGGAGCTATAGGCAGCTATAATTTAGAAGTTCCTGGGCAGCGATTCCATTTGTCCCCTGACAAGATGGAGTTATCTTAATGATTCTCACTCTAGAGCAAGAACCAAGAGAGGCAACCACTGATGTTTGTAACAATACCTTAAATACATTAAAGGAACTTAACCCTGAATACTCATGGGAAGCACTGATGCTGAAGCTGAAGCTCCAATATTTTGGTTACTTGATGTGAATGGCTGACTCATTGGAAAAGACCCTGATGCTGGGAAAGATTAAAGGCAGAAGAAGAGGGAGTCAGAGGATGAGATGACTGGATGGCATCACCAATGCAAGGGACATGAACTTGGGCAAACTCTGGAAGATGGTGAGGGACAGGGAAGCCTGGTGTGCTACAGTTCATGGAGTCACGAAGAGTCAGACACGACTGGGAGACCAAACAACACCACCACCTTAACTCAACTATGTATTCCCCAGGTATATTCAGCAATGTCTGTGGGCATTTTTGGTCATCACAATATCCTGCAATTCACAAGACAGCCCCTGACAACAAAAAAATTATCTGGTCCAAGTCAAGAGTTCAGAGGTTGAGAAATACTGCCTTCAGTGGAAGCACACAG
This sequence comes from Ovis canadensis, assembly GCF_042477335.2. Taxonomy (NCBI): domain Eukaryota; kingdom Metazoa; phylum Chordata; class Mammalia; order Artiodactyla; family Bovidae; genus Ovis; species Ovis canadensis. The sequence goes on from NC_091252.1 coordinate 89,977,438, forward strand.
ATAACTAATATAAACTTTACCTGAGTGGTAATTTACGGCCCCAAATCAAAGCTCCGCAGAAGACAAAGAATTGACCTTTTGCTGAAACTGTTGGCAGTTTCACTTGCAACTGCATGTACTTTTTGGATTTCTAAGCCAATATGCTTTTTTTTTCTTCATGATCGCATTCCTCTCAGTAACATTTCTGTAGCCCGGTGAGTGAAATTGTGAACCTAATCTAATCTTAACAATGGAAGGGAAAATGGGAGTGTTTGTGTATGTGTGGGAGGTCTCTTCCAATCTGTGGCACTCCTGACACAGTAAAACTATCTGAAAAAAATTAAAATCCATAAGTGATCCGAGAGATGTTTTAGATTCATGCCTGCTAAGTTGCTTCGGTCATGTCCGACTCTGCGACCCAGTGGATTGTCGACCACTAGGCTCCTGTGTCCATGGTATTCTCCAGGCAAGAATACTGGAGTGGGTGGCCATGCCCTCTTTCACGGGATCTTCCCAACCCAGGAATGGAACCTGCATCCCTTATGTCTCCTGCATTGGCAGCGGGGTTCTTTACCACTAGAAACACCTGGGAAGCCTGATGTTTTAGATGAGTATTTCCAAATCCTTCCTTCTTGTCTTAAAAAGTGCTTTAGAAAGAGTAAAATAAACTCCATTTGCACTTTATCTCTTATGTCTCCTGTGTTACTTATTTAAAACTTAAATGCAATAACATGGCTTAAAACCCAGCTTTCAGGAAAGAAGAGGAAAAATAAAAGATACTAAAAGCATAAACTGAAAAACTATTCCTTCAAAATGCTCTAAATAGACTTAAAAAATTCCTCTACTTGGAATGATTCTATTTATAGTAATTCATAACACAATTTCAAGATCACTGTGAACTTCCCCGAATTCTTTTATACTTTGTGTTTATCCTATTTTGCAAGCCAAAGAAAAGACCTTCTTTCCATTATGCAAATTAACTCTTCTGACTTTTAGACTCAGATTCATGTAGGAATGAGTGGGTTACATATACATTTTCATGGTAGTTTTATTTTTTTGAAATTTGCAATTTTCTCATTGGAAACTTCTGGGAAATGGTGTCAAATAATCTCAGATTTGTCTCTTCCTTGAGAAATAAGGAAAGGGAAGCTGGGAATTTATCCTCTGGTTATTGTCAGTCATTGGCTGAGGACTGTCCTGGAAGCATCTTCTCCCCAGCTTTTCCAACCATTGCCACAGGCAGAGTCAGATGCTTACAGCAGGACTTCATCACCAGGTACTGGCAAGTGAGCTCTTGGGTGATCGGGACAAGGCATAAAGCCCCATACTAAAGAATCAGAATGAATGGCTGCTAAGAGAATACATGGACAGAGGTTAAAGGCACTCTTTTTTTTTTTTTTTTTGCCATTTGTTTGCAGAGTCAGACATTTTTTTCCTAAACAAAAAGTAAATATTACATTGCTTTTAGGAAAGTTAAAAATGTACCCCCTAAGTTGAAAAAAATAGGCTTCCCTGGTGGCTCAGATGGTAAAGAATCTGCTTGCATTGCAGGAGACCCCAGTTCAATTCCTGGTGGGAAGATCCCCTGGAGGAGGGCATGGCAACCCACTCCAGTATTCTTGCCTGGAGAATCTCCATGGACAGACGATCCTGGTGGGCTACCATCCATGGGGTCACAAGGAGTCTGTGACTAAGCACACACACACATATAAGTTGAAAAAATAAAGCAGTAATGTAACTGCCCTAAATCAAGAGACATGAGTGTAGGAGAGATGGGAGGTGGTAAAATTGTACTTTCCTCATCTTGCCTACCATAGAAAAAACAGCAGAAGATGACTTACCATGAAATATAAAGATGTTTATGATTTGCATTTGAGCTTTCTTTAAAGAAGAGTAGGTGGATGCCAGTCGATGGCTTTATGTTTCCTACCATCACTTGCAGCTCTGCTAAACTCAATCCTTCTTTCTTGTCCCTTAATTATATCTTGGGAGGATTCTGCAACTTTCTGGCCACTTCGAGTTACTAAAGTCCAATTTAATTTAAAGCAGCAATCCCAAACTCAATTTAAACCTTAGCTCTTCTTTTCCTATTCCATGTCCATTTTCTAAAACAGATTTGAGCTGCACACTCAGTTGCTCATCGTGATGGAGGAAAATGGAATCCTCTCAGACTTTCGTCTCTCCATTTTCTCTGTTTAGCTCTTTTTAGAGGAAGACTTGCAGAAGCAGACAGTGTAGGGATGAAGCTCATCTAAGATAGTTAACTGAATGCTGACGGTGACCACCAGGCTTGGCTTGAGTTCATTGGCCTTGCTTCAGGTGACCACCACTGTGGAAGCAGTCCCCCAGGGGGTAGTATGAGTGTTTTTCATAAAGCAGGGTTCACCTGATACACAGTTCTCTGTGTCAGCGACACTACATTCACAGATAGCAGTATGTCTCCTGTTAGCTATGACAGTGGTTCGTGCCCAGAATCCCTTCTCTGGAAGGGACAAAACCTTGCTAGGCTTATCAGTCACCTGAGCTCATACTCCCTCATCAGATCTCTATGCTCCTCCCCACGGAGCCACAGAAATTGCACACATCCTGCTTGGTAGCCCTCCCAAGGTTACAGAGAACTGAGATGGTTTGGGGAACTGTTGCTCCCACCTTCTTCCCATAATTCACCACAATCTTGTCTCACACTATTATCACAGATTACTTGAAGAAGCCTCCCATAGTACAAAATCAGAAGGCCATAAATGGGCACAGTCTCTATGTGTTGCATATGTCCCTAAACTCTGGGGGGAAATTGACAAACTCGTCCAAGAACTCACATGCTCCCTTGCACTCCAGGGGCAGGACCAGTGTGGCTGTATAGAGCATGCAAATCAACAAATATCCAGCCTTGGATTGAGCTGAGGGTGTTCCTTTATTGTCAATATACATATCTATCACAGAGTCTCTTGGAGCCTCTCTTACTTCCTTAGAAAGGAGAAAGTCTCTCACTGTAAACACCACTTCTCAATGTCTTTCATGATGATCGATTTAGACCCACCCTCCTCTCTTGTTCTCTCTCTGTATGAGCTAAGGACAAGGGCATTGAATATAGTTAGACCATTTCAGCAGCCCTCTTGTGGAGCTGCAAGAGAAAGGACTTGCCCTTAGTAGTTCTATCTTTGGAATCTGGAGCAGAGTCTTTCAGACTTCACAGTGCACATATATCACTTGAGGATGTTGTTAAGTTGCATATCTTGATCCATTAAGTCTGTAAGGAGACATGAGATTCTGCATTTCTAACAAGCTCCCAGGTGATGATGATGCAGCTAATTGACAGGCCACACAGTACACAGCAGAGATAGACCACTTAGTAACTTTTTGACCATGATTGTTCATGCTCTTAGCTATTAATTCTATGAAAAGATGGGAGAAGGATGTACACAGACAAGGCAGGAAAGGATACTTTTTCATTTAAAATCCTTTTTATATTGAGAAATAGAGTATTTCCTCCCATATCAGTAAACACTTGATGAAAGTGAAAGAGGAGAGTGAAAGTGAAAGAGGAGAGTGAAAAATTAGGTCTAAAACTCAATATTCAGAAAACTAAGATCATGGCATCTGGTCCCATCACTTCATGGCAAATAGATGGAGAAGCAATGGAAACAATGGCTGACTTTATTTTGAGGGGCTCCAAAATTACTACATATGGTGACTATACCCATGAAATTAAAAGAAGCTTGCTCCTTGGAAGAAAAGCTATGACCAACCTAGACAGCATATTGAAAAGCAGAGACATTACTTTGCCATCAAAGGTCCGTCTAGTCAAGGCTATGGTTTTCCCAGTAGTCATGTATGGATATGAAAATTGGACTATAAAGAAAGCTGAGGGCCGAAGAATCAATGCTTTTGAACTGTGGTGTTGGAGAAGACTCTTAAGAGTCCCTTGGACTGCAAGGAGATCCAACCAGTCCATCGTAAAGGAGATCAGTCCTGAGTGTTCATTGGTAGGACTGATTTTGAAGCTGAAACTCCAACACTTTGGCAGCCTGATGGGAAGAGGTGACTCATTGGAAAAGACCCTCATGCTGAGAAAGATTGAAGGCAGGAGGAGAAGGGGATGACAAAGGATGAGATGGCTGGATGGCATCACTGACTCAATGGACAGGAGTTTGAGCAAACTCCAGGAGTTGGTGATGGACAGGAAGCCTGGTGTGCTGCAGTTCATGTGGTCGCAAAGAGTCAGACATGACTGAATGACTGAACTGAACTGAACTGACCAGTAAACAAGGATGTCACAGTCATCAGTGATTCTGGCCCTCCAGTGTGAGCTGGTAAGTCCTAAAGACACTCAGGAAGGAGAGGAATACCTGTGATTGGCGGCATCAGGAGTGCAGCCACTCCCTATGGTGAGCTCCAGGGAAGTTCAGGATGGACAGAACACAGGATACTGGCACCAGATAGCCGAGATGAAAGGAATGATTTTAGTGAGTCCACAGTCTTGTATCTTCCCATACATAGAAAAGCACTAAATTCCTTAGCTTGAGAAATCTGCCTTCTTTAATTCATAATAATCTTTTGATGTTCTGACTACCAGCCCTTTGTTGTAAGAGTTCTATAATATACAACAGCAATATATTTCCTTGCTTCCTCAGAGCAGTTCTTTCAGGGCTATTGAGATGCTGCCTCTTGGACTTGAAGCCCTAAAAATAATTACCACCGAATAAAACATAACTCCCAACTTTTAGGTTGTGGATACTTTTTAAGTTGCTAGTATTAACTAAAAGCAATTTTTTTCACTCTCTTTAAAAAAAATTTTTTAGAAAGTACAGGGTTAAGCAATAGAAGGGCGAGTGCCAAAGAATTGATGCTTTTGAACTGTGGTGCTAGAGAAGACTCTTGAGAGTCCCTTGGACTGCAAGGAGATCAAACCAATCAATCCTAAAGGAAATCAACCTTGAATATTCATTGGAAGGACTGATGCTGAAGCTGAAGCTCCAGTGCTTTGGCCACCTAATGTAAAGAGCCAACTCGTTAGAAAAGACCCTGATGCTGGGAAAGGTCGAGGGGAGGAGGAGAAGGAGGCGACAGAGGATGAGATGGTTGGAAGGCATCATCGACTCAATGGACATGAGTTTGAACAAACTCTGGGAGATAGTGAAGGACAGGTAAGCCTGGCGTGCTGCAGTCCATGGAGTCATAAAGATTTAGTGACTGAACAAGAACAAAGCAATACAAAAGCTTAAAAATACAAACAGTTTTAAAAGGTTGCTGCACTTATTGGTAGACCCCTGAGTAACTTTTTCTCTTCACTTTTATTTGGAATCTTCAATTCTATTTTTTCAAATACAAGTGAAGGGACACAAAGAGCAGTTCAACCTGGTGCTGAAAGGAAGTAGTTTAAGCCTTTCTCACTTAAGATGGATATCTTTGTTTACCAAACATTTGTTAACCAGAAGGAAATTTAAAATACATTAAGCTAAACTCTGGGGGGAGCACTCTATGACTACATCAAACTGCTTTTGAATTCCTCTTTGATAAAAACAGAAAAAGTACAACCTGTCCATATGTCTTTAGAATATAAAGACGTGAACACTTCTATAGTCTTTCTGTTAAATAAAAATTTATTAAACTTTAGAAAAACTTATCTAACGGGTTATTCAACCTAAGAAAATGGAGCTCATATCTCAGTTCTCTGAGTGTTTTGATCTGTATTTCGGCGTCGTAAGGTTCATCCCACATTAAGCTGTCAGGATTTTCATTCCTAGCTCCTTGCTAAGATGTGACTCCTCTAACACAAGTTATTTGTTCTTCATACTTTTCGGTCCCTTCCTCCAGAGTCACTGTCTCGGATGTGCTGTCGAGGTGAAATAAAGATTCCTGCTCACGGACTTCAGTCCCGTTTCCAATTTTCGATTGCGATTGGCCTTTCGTTCCCTGTACACTCAGCGCCATCTCTGGTCATGATCTGGAACTGCAAGCCAGAAAAAAATCAGATGTCATTCTTAAGCCCAGCAGCGCTCTCAAAGGCGTTCTGGCCTGTATTTTTATCCCCATATCTGCTGAAGAACTTGGCAATGGCTTGCTGCCACGCTGTCTAATCTTAGAGTATCCAAAGCCAAGCTAATTAATTTATAACCTAACAAAGTGCCAAGTTTTAACTAAGAACCAATTCAATGATTTGGGGGCTAGGCTGCATACAGTACAAGGTGAAACCTTGAAATATGTTTTATTTTTATATCCCCAGAAAATATCCTCAATTATTGGGATATTTTAAGTATATTCACTTTGCAGGGCTTCAGTAAATATGCAGTTATGGAAATAATTGCCTCAAGTTTTCATTTTGTGTGTTTCAGACATGCATTTTAATTTTATCTGACATCATGTTCAGTCTTTCTCAACTTCTTTCTCCCCATCTTTCTATCTTTCCCCTGTCTCCACAGTCCCCCTCTATTTTCCTTCCTCTTGTGTGGGTAAACCATGACTACACATTTTAAAGACAGCTACTTCATTTTGATTCCTTTTCTGACTGATTATAACTTGTTTATCCCAATATCTTTATTTTCAGGGTCTGACTGCATAAGATAGCTTGCTTTTCAAGCTAAGCTGTTATTATTCAATACAGTGAATCACTATAGTTTGCCATTTAAAAAGCTATGAAATTTTAACTAAGTCTTTTATGGTCTTATGTAAAGAAGTGTGTTTTCTGAGACAATTTACCCCCATTTCACGTGGTAAAGAAAATATTTGGGGGCTAGAAAAGATTGCAGAATTATTCATTCCATATTATAAAAGATCATCTTTTTGCATTGTTATTTTGGCTGCAAAAAAGTTTAGTCAATTAGATATAGCTATGATATTTAATTTTTCTATAGCTATAAAATGCAAACTCAGAGCTATGTTAACATAAGTTGAGTTGATATACAGACATTCCAAATAGTTATTAAATAATTTCTAAGTTAGGAAACAACAATTAGAACTGGACATGGACCAACAGACTGGTTCCAAATAGGGAAAGGAGTACGTCAAGGCTGTATATTGTCATCCTGCTTATTTAACTTCTATGCAGAGTACATCATGAGAAACGCTGGGCTGGAAGAAACACAAGCTGGAATCAAGATTGCCTGGAGAAATATCAATAACCTCAGATATGCGGATGACACCACCCTTCTGGCAGAAAGTGAAGAGGAACTCAAAAGCCTCTTGATGAAAGTGAAAGAGGAGAGTGAAAAAACTGGCTTAATGCTCAACATTCAGAAAACTTAGATCATGGCATCTGGTCCCATCACTTCATGGGAAATAGATGGGAAACAGTGGAAACAGTGTCAGACTTTATTTTGGGGGGCACCAAAATCACTGCAGATGGTGATTGCAGCCATGAAATTAAAAGACGCTTACTCCTTGGAAGAAAAGTTATGACTAACCTAGATAGCATATTCAAAAGCAGAGATATTACTTTGCCAACAAAGGTCCGTCTAGTCAAGGCTATGGTTTTTCCAGTTCCCTCGTGGCTCAGAGGTTAAAGCGTCTGCCTGCAATTCGCAATTCGGGAGATCCAGATTCAATCCCTGGGTCAGGAAGATCCCTTGGAGAAGGAAATGGCAACCCACTCCAGTATTCTTGTCTGGAGAATCCCATGGACAGAGGAGCCTGGTGGGCTACAGTCCATGGGGTCACAAAGAGTTGGACACGACTGAGCGACTTCACTCACTCACTCATGTATGGATATGAGAGTTGGACTATAAAGAAAGCTGAGGGCCGAAGAATTGATGCTTTTGAACTGTGGTGTTGGAGAAGACTTGAGAGTCCCTTGGACTGCAAGGAGATCCAACCAGTCCATTCTAAAGGAGATCAGTCCTGGGTGTTCATTGGAAGGAATGATGTTAAAGCTGAAACTCCAGTACTTTGGCCACATCATGAGAAGAGCTGACTCATTGGCAAAGACTCTGATGTTGGGAGGGATTGGGGGCAGGAGGAGAAGGGGATGACCGAGGATGAGATGGCTGAATGGCATCACCGACTCAATGGACGTGAGTTTGGGTGAACTCCGGGAGTTGGTGATGGACAGGGAGGCCTGGCATGCTGCGATTCATGGGGTCTCAAAGAGTCGGACATGACTTAGCAACTGATTGACTGACTGAAGTTAAGATAATCATCAAGGCTATATACTGTCACCCTGCTTATTTAACTTATATGCCGAGTACATCATGAGAAACGCCAGGCTGGATGAAGCCACAAGCTGGAATCAAGACTGCCGGGAGAAATATCAATAACCTCAAATATGCAGATGATACCACACTTATGGCAGAAAGTGAAGAAGAACTAAAGGATCTCTTGATGAAAATGAAAGAGGAGTGAAAAAGTAGGCTTAAAACTCAACATTCAAAAAACTAAGATCATGGCATCTCGTCCCATCACTCCATGGTAAATAGATAGGGAAACAATGGAAACAATGATAGACTTTATTTTCTTGGGCTCCAAAATCACTGCAGATGGTGATTTCAGCCATGAAATTAAAAGATGCTTGCTCCTTGGAAGAAAAGCTATGACCAACCTAGACAGCATATTAAAAAGCAGAGACATTACTTTGACAACAAAGGTCCATCTAGTCAAAGCTATGGTTTTTCCAGTAGTCATGTATGGATGTGGGAGTTGGACCATAAAGAAAGCTGAGCATCAAACAATTGATGCTTTTGAACTGTGGTGTTGAAGAAGACTCTTGAGAGTCCCTTGGACTGCAAGGAGATCAAACCAGTCAATTCTAAAGGAAATTGGTCCTGAATATTCATTGGAACGACTGATGCTGAAGCTGAAGCTCCAATCCTTTGGTCACCTGATGCAAAAAAACTGACTTATTGGAAAAGATCCTGATGCTGAGAAAGATTGAAGGCAGGAGGAAAAGAGGATGACAGAGGATGAGAATGTTTAATGGCATCACTGACTCTATGGACGTAAATTTGAGCAGGTTCTTCGAGTTGGTGATAGACAAGACTGGCATGCTGCAGTCCATGGGGTCGCAGAGTCAGACACAACTGAGTGACTGAACTGAACTGAACGGATGGTAGAGATAATGTCTGCACAATCACTTTTGAAAATTTTAGGAATTAACTTTTTAACACTTTCCTAATTATTTGTGCTTTTCCAGAATTTTTTTTAATCCAGAGGAATAGTGATTATCCAAATTATCTATCTAGAATATGGTCTGTCATTGTCTATTAAAGAATTTGATGACTACTTCCATGATATAACTGTAGGTTATATTTTATCAATCAAGTTTCTGACATCTAGATGTATATTTGAAAGCTGACCAAAAAAAAAAATTCTCGTGCTAAGCAATGGCATAAATTCTAAGCAGAAATATGCTTGATCACTATAAAAATGTATTAAGAAAAAAAATAAATTGTAGATATGTTTTCATAACATAAAATGATAAAGCCTATTTCTCTGTACCAGGTTAACGATCCAGGAAATAAGGAATTTGCAAGAACATGCCCTCTATCTCAATGGTTAATGAATGAAATTAGAAATTAGCAGAATTTTTGATTTACAAATTTATTTTTCAGAATTTAATTTAAAAATACAACAAAAAGACTCAGAATTTCGAGATAGATCAGCATCATCATAGCTCCATGCTTAAAACTGGAAGAAAGTTAATAACTGACACCTGTCTAGCCAGTCAGGTTAAAGACACCCACCAGTGAACTGTAAAACCTAAGACAATCCTGAAGAACTCAAGAAGAGGGAGGGAAAGAACTAACCTCACCAGATATTAAAATGATTCAGTCTATAAAGCACCTATCTTAAGACTCTGTGTGATTCATGTGTTTTCAGACAGAACCATTACAAAAGATAAATACTCTGAAATATATACCTAAATAGAATATGATAAAACAACTATTTTAGATTTTTGGATGTTGCTTTTTTAATATGTGATGTTGGGATAGCTGGATAGTATATAAGTAAAATTTCCATTACTCACACCATATAATAAGATGTTTCAAGTGGATTATATATTTAAATTAAGTGAAATCACACGAGTATTAGAAGAAAATTAGATGAAGTACTCAATAATTTGCAATGAAAATAACCTACCCATTTAAGATTCAAAGTATTAGAAAATGTTACTCATGAGATTGTGTCCAACTCTTTGCAACACTATGGACTGTAGCCCTCCAGGCTCTTCTGACCATGGGATTCTCCAGGCAAGAATACTGGATTGGGTTGCCACTTCCTTCTCCCAGGGCTCTTCCCAAGCCAGCAATCAAGCTTGGGTCTCCAGCATTGCAGGCAGTTTCTTCACCATCTGAGCCACCAAGGTGGGTTTTAAGATTCAAAATCCAGAGGTAAGAAAAAGTACACCAAAATTTGATTCAAAATTTTTGAATGGTTAAAAACACCATAAGCAAAGTAATGTTACTAGTTTTCAACTTAAACCATAGAGAAATAATTAATATCACTCATATATTATGTGCTTCTAAAAGAAAAGATGGACAATGAGCCTACAAAATGGGTTGTAAAATTAGCAGTCAATTCACAAAAATAAGAAATTCAAATGGCTTCACCCATGTGAATAAGTATTCAATTTTGCTCAGAATAAGAAAATATGCAAGTTAAAACTACACCAAAAGAGCCTTTTTCACTTACTCCTTTGGTTCAAAATCAAAATACATACTCTGTTAGCAAGACTGCAGAAAAAGAGGCACTTTCATTTCTCTTCAGAGAGAATGCAACATGGAACAATTTCTATGGAAAATGATGGGAAAATATTTGGCAAAATTACGTAGTAATTATCTTTTGACCCAGAAATATCTCACTTGCTCACTTGCTTGAATCTGTCTTACAGATAGATATACTACAAAAACAAAAAATGTCTTCTGCACTAGATGATGCATTGCAGGAGTATCTGTAGAGAAATCTAGATGTACAGCACTGGGATCTGACTGAATTACATGATACTGCCACTCAATGGATTACTATGAAGCTATAAAAATTAATGTGAAATATATATTCTAATAATAGATTTCAGGGAAATATTTTTCAATGAAAACAGCCATGGGGAAAAAAGTTGGTATAATATGCTACAATTTATCTTAAAAAAAACTAAGTTACTTATATATTCATGCACATCTTTAATAGTAAAAACTGAAAGAAAATGAACACATAGTGGTGGACAAGAGATTTTTAAAATATATTTTGCTTTGATTATTACATTGTGAAAACATTTTATAATTTTTAAAATTTAAATTTTCAAAATATTTTAAAGAAACTTAAGAAAATAAACCTTAACTACATGTGCAATTGGTGGTGATATATTCACACAGAAAGAAACTGAACTAAGAGGCTTTAACATATATTAGGAATTTACCATCAATACATGTACCCTAAGGACAAAAATAAAAGAACTAGTAAAATAAGCTATTTCAAGAAATCACATTGTTGGTAGTAGTGTTTATATTGTAATTCTAATACAATTTTCATCTATATCATGAGATAAATAAATAGCAGTTATTCTAACATAGTCATATCCTTTAGAACCAGGATTGTCAATGCAGGAATAACGTACAAAGAGAAGATGGAAGAACTAAGCACAATCTCTGTGGTCATAAATTTGATTTGGGAGTATAAACGTGGCAAATGATATTCCTTATCTTTTATTCAGAGAAGTAAAATAGCTCATTAAGCAGCTCTGGGCAGGAAATGAATGAAGCTGAGCCTGAAACATTTTGTTATACCAGATATAAAGAAGAGAAAAGACTTGTATATTAATCAAAAGAGCTCATAACCCAACTTAAGGAAATGCCCATTGACCAATGTGAACATCAATAAGAAAAATAACTAAAGTGGATTGAAAAGCATAAACTATGTGTCCAGTCATTAGTTCATAAAGATTCCAAACAAAAATGTTTTTAAGTTGTTGGTCAATTATTGCTTTGTGTTTGGTCACTTAGTCATGTCTGACTCTTTGCGACCCCATGGCTGTAGCCCAACAGGCTCCTCAGTCCATATACTTTTCAAGCAAGAGTACTGGAGTGGGTTGCCATTTCCTTCTCCAGGGGATCTTCCTGACTCAGGGATCAAAACTGTGTCTCCTGCACTGCAGGGGGATTCTTTAATCACTGAGCCATCAGGGAAGCTTAATTATTTTTTGGAAAATGGTAAATAATTGAAACTTGTCATAAAGGTACATAAGCTATATCTCACTGATAGCCAAATTGTAGATGAAGAGACACTTCTATTTATCAAAGTAATCTATTAAATAAGGAAGCATTGATAAAGTTGTAGCAGCACCATTTGGCAGCCCCTAATGGATTAACGAATCAAGATTGTAAACAGGTCCTTGCATGATAAAAGAGGTAACCAAACAGTAAGTGCTCTGATGGAATAAAAATCATACAACTTCTAAAGCAGTCTTGTCAAAAAATTTGGACTTGAATAGGATTAAGTTTCTAGATCCAATTATCAATACAGACAAAAGAGATTTCAGAACATTGGAGAACACTGATATAATCACCAAAATCCTGACAGTTGGAAACTTGCCTGGATAAATAATATAACTGCTCCCACAAATGAATTGTAAGAGGAAAAAGGTTAGAGAGACAATCTGTAGATAATTGATACATAAGACATTTGCACTGTTTGAATCTCATTTCAGTCCAGATCCAAAGAGCAAACCACAGAGCATATAAAAATTAGAAATTTTCTAAAACTGATAACACATGCAAAGTTGGTAACTGAACTCTTACTGGACATGTTGTAATATTAAAGAATTATTAGTAGCTATTCTAGATGATGAAGTAGTGACCTGGTTGAAAAGAATTATCTTTAAGAGTTGTATACTGAAACATTTATAGAAGACATAATATGACTAATGAAATTGCTTCAAAATAATGAAGGAAGGATAAAATATATCTGAAAAATATTGGCCACAAATTAAGAGTTGAACATGAGTAATTGTTACATGAAATTTCATTGTACTCTTTTGTCCAGTTTTATATATGCTTATAATTCTCCCCTAAAAAAAAGTTAGAACAATATAGCTGGGGCACTTGAAGTACAAATGAAACAAATTAGAGTTAAGAAGAGGATTCTCAGCTAGAATAACAAATGGTAGAGGTGTAAGCAAGTAACATTACAGACTTCATATGTAAAAATGCTTAGAATTTAGAAAGCAGAGGAAAAATAAGGTTGGAGGTTGGAATGGTAGGCAGAAGTCAGGTACTTTCTATCTTATGTGCTGTATTATGAGGGGCATAAGGAACCATTAAAAATTTTTAAGCAGGATAGAGCATCCCTGTAATCAGATTTAGAAACCACAGGTAGCACCTGTGACAAGCAGCAGAGCAGGTTGTTAGAGGACTTCAGGAGAAAACATCTTTTAAAGGAGATAAAGTTGACAGGACTTAGTCACTGGATAGAAGAGATTAGAAATAAAGAAAATGTCTACTATGAGCCCTAGTACTTCCTAGGACTTCCCTAATGGCTCAGACAGTAAAGCGTCTGTCTACAATGTGGGAGACTCGGGTTCGATCCCTGGGTCGGGAAGATCCGCTGGAGAAGGAAATGGCAATCCACTCCAGTACTATTGCCTGGAAAATCCCATGGACAGAGGAGCCTGGTAGGCTACAGTCCACGGGGTCGCAAAGAGTCAGACATGACTGAGCGGCGTTCCTTCATGAGCCCTAGAGATTTGGTTTTGTGACATGTAATGGATGGGGATATCATCAAATTAAAATAAAATAGAACTAATTTTTCAGGGTTCTGGAGACTTCCAGGGTATCTTGAGCTAATGAGTTATCTGGGTATTACAAAGTAAGAGCTGCAAATCACAGCTAAGAGGCAATTCTGATGCGTGTCCACTGAATATGAAAAATGACAGATACATGACATGGTTCTTTGAATCATGCAAAAGATTCTCTCAGTCAGTTCAGTTCAGTCGCTCAGTCATATCCAGCTCTTTGCGACACCATGAATCGCAGCACGCCAGGCCTCCCTGTCCATCACCAACTCCCGGAGTTCACTCAGATTCATGTCCATCGAGTCCTTGATGCCATCCAGCCATCTCATACTCTGTTGTCCCCTTCTCCTGCCCCTAATCCCTCCCAGCATTACAGTCTTTTCCAATGAGTCAACTCTTTGCATGAGGTGGCCAAAGTACTGGAGTTTCAGCTTTAGCATCATTCCTTCCAAAGAAATCCCAGGCCTGATCTCCTTCAGAATGGACTGGTTGGATCTCCTTGCAGTCCAAGGGACTCTCAAGAGTCTTCTCCAACACCGCAGTTCAAAAGCATCAATTCTTCAGCACTCAGCCTTCTTCACAGTCCAACTCTCACATCCATACATGACCACAGGAAAAACAATAGCCTTGACTAGACGGACCTTAGTCAGCAAAGTAATGTCTCTGCTTTTGAATATGCTATCTAGGTTGGTCATAACTTTCCTTCCAAGGAGTAAGCGTCTTTTAATTTCATGGCTGCAATCACCATCTGCAATGATTTTGGAGCCCCCCAAAATAAAGTCTGACACTGTTTCCACTGTTTCCCTATCTATTTCCCATGAAGTGATGGGACCGGATGCCATGATCTTCGTTTTCTGAATGTTGAGCTTTAAGCCAATTTTTTCACTCTCCTCTTTCACTTTCATCAAGAGGCTCTTTAGTTCTTCATTTTCTGCCATAAGGGTGGTGTCATCTGCATATCTGAGGTTATTGATACTTCTCCTGGCAATCTTGATTCCAGCTTGTGTTTCTTCCAGCCCAGTGTTTCTCATGATGTCCTCTGCATATGATCCTCTACATGATGGCAAATAGACATTTGAGTGTTCTGAGCCACAGTTTGGCAGTTTTCACAGTGCAGCTAAAGGATATTTGCTTCCATAGAGAGGCAGATGAAGGGAACAGACTTGTGGATACAGCAGAGGAAGAAGAGCGGGGAGGGATTTAGAGATTTGCACTGACATATATACACTTCCATGTGTAAAATAGATAGCTAGCAGGGAGCTTCTGTGTAACAGAAAACTCAGCTCAGTGCTCAGTGATGACCTAGAGGTGTGAGATGCGGTGGGAGGGAGGGAGACTCAACAGGGAGGGAATATATGTATACTTAGAGCTGATTCACATTGTCGTACAGCAGAAATCAACAATGTTGTAAAGCAATTATCCTTCAATTAAAAATAAATTAAAAAAAATAATATATGCTTCCCAATCATCTAGCAAAGACATACAAAAAAAAGTTTAGGTTCTTTTGTATTAAAAATTTTTCACCATTTACTATAATTTTCTGAGTTGCTCTCTGTAATAGATAGGTTTTAAATAGCTGTCTTCTGGTCTGTTCCTTTGAGATTAATATGAAAGTATATTTTAAATATTAAAATTATGACTCTGGAAGTTACAAGAGATAAGTGAGACAGTAAAACAGCATAAGTTTCTGCAAAAGGCGATAGCAATGGGGTTGATTCCCCAGGACAGGGGCAGTGTTGGGGGGGAGGGTGGTCTCTAACACTGATGGCCCCAGACACCAGAGAAGAGGAAGTCCAGAGGAGGACATACCTGGAAGTTATAGTCAGGTATAAAGTGTGATGCTTGTATTTGATGTTCATTTGCAGTGGTGTTAGGAACTGGTGGTAACTGAGAGAACTTAAAACCCACTTCACATTTGCTTCTGTCACTGGTCACCAGGGAAGGTCTTCAAGTTCAAGATGCACATTTGCCTCAATTCACTAAAGCCAAGGAGGCAGAGAGCTGGCACTCTTGCTAGGTAGTTTCCAACCAAGGTGTCGTAGCTTGTGCACAACCCCAGTGCGCATGACTGCAAGCCTGGGAGGCATGAGGCCCCCTGGTCAGAGTTAGCTGCATCCACCCCTGAAGGGCCAGCGCAGTTCAAAGTAGTGGATTAATCTGAAGCTTTAAAGTTAGTTTAGAGAATTGATTGATATTCTTTTTTTCCTTAGAGGCATATGTAATATAAACGCTGCAATAAGCTCTGACTTCTCTCCATTGGTATCTATCACGTGGAAGAGAATTTTTGCAGAGGGCAAAAAGTGTTTGACACCTTCTCTGGTTCCCTCTTACAGATAGTACAAAGAGCAGAAAATATTCTTGATTAAATGACACAATGCAAATCAAAGACATTCACAAACCTTCACGGCTCATGACCAGATACCTAAAATGACTCATGCTCCCAGTTATTTTACCCTTAATTAAGAGATCTCAAAAGCAATAAACGTATCTTAATGGGAAGGCCTCAGAGCTTCCTTTTTCTTACAGTTTATGTATAAACTATCTTTCTCCCACTCTCTTTGAGGTGTTGACTTTAGCAAGTGATTAATCCTAAGGGGATTCTTTGCTTTATAATTACGCTTGATGAGAACTTGACATAAGAATCTTTGAAAGTACAGTCCAACATCTAGGGAGGGAGGAAGTATTATATTTCCTTTGGAAAAGAAAAACTACAGCAGAAAGTGTTAGCTATGCACTAAACATGTTCACCACTCCCCTCCTGTGAATTGACTTCCTTCAGAATAAGAATTTGATCTACTCTAGATGTAACTTGTGATCCAGGAAATTTGATAGTACAGCTTTAAAAGTCCCTTAATTAATGTTAATTTCATTACCTTTTACATCATGATTCAAAGTTACACAAAAATATTCTCTACTTCCTAAAACCTATTAACTATAGACACATGCACATAGACAAACATACCACTTATACAAAGTGATATGAAATTATGATAAATATATTTGGTTATTTTCATTTTATACAAATAAAAATTTATTTAAATAGGTAAAATGAACAATTGAAGCACTTACCCAGATGCTTAAAGCACAAAAATTGTGTTCACTAAAATAAGAGAGATACAATTATGTTTTTCAAGCTTTAATAAAACCCTAAGTTATTTTCTGAATTTTCTCCTTCTACAGAGGGATGTTTCCAAATGTTTTACAGTGATGATATTCTAAGAATTGTTGAGAACAAAGAATGCATAGTAAAGTATGGTTGGATATTATCTTCCAAACTTACCAAAAGATGTTCAGTTAGTACCAGTTATCTGATAGGTGGCATTTTTGTCTTGAAATCAGGATAATAGTATCTGTTACAATGTGTTAAGTAATATTCTGGATTGTATGATGGAAGGGAAATAAAATTGGATTCTGTAACTTTATTTTTTGACATATTTATGTATGAATTTTCCACTATCACTTTCAAACCTTTAAAAGCATAAATGCTATAGATACTAGAGATTTCTTCATGATTCATTTTGCTCTTGTTTAAGGGTTTAAGCTCTGCATGTCAGCTACGTACACTGCAGCTGTTGCTAGGATATTTCTGTTTCCATAGCAATAGATGAACTCTTCAGAGGAATCTAGAATTCCTCCTCTTCTTCTTTGTTATCCTTGTCTCCCTTGTCATATGTAAATCAGTGTCCAGATCTCTGACTGAAACAGAATCACTTGAAATGGTAATATCCTACATATAATACCCATGTATGTGGAACACAGTACTGTACAGTATCGACATTCCCTTCTTTAAGCTCTGCATGCTTTTCCCAAGCTGTTCAGATGGAGAAATTGCTATGACATGGAGATTAACACTGTGCCCATTTAATGAAACTCAGAAACACTTTCTGCTAACACATTTTTCAGGAACAGCAATTATTAGGAGAAAACAACTAGATGCAAATTGACTCCTTTCTTCTTCAGAGGAAAAAAAAAAATGTAACGTGGAACCAATAATGTATTACAAAAGTAACAAGCATTATTCCCCACATGGATTTGAGCCAGTTCATTTTCGACTCTCTCAAATTGCACATAGCAGTTAAGGTCGACCCTTTAAAGGGTTTCCAAAGTTCTCGAGTTCTCGGCATGTGATGTCACCATAGTTTCTCTGGCTCGTCAGAGGACTGTCATGTGATAACTCTTGCTGGATCTAAAATTGTCACTACAGGTCATACTTTCTGATGTGTTGTACAGGAGCTTCAAAAATCAGCAGATGCAATACTTCACTCAACCGATTTATTCAGACAGGTTCCTGAATAAATAAGCAGTAGAGTTATCACTAGAGACCTTTCATTAAGCGTTACAAGTGTGCCAAGTGCTTAACAGACTGAGAACTTTGCAATGTCTGAGAGAAATGGAAATAGTAAAAAAGATAGGAGAGATAGAAATTCCTGCAAATAATATTTGAGTGGACTCTGGAACAAAGCCTTGATCTGGGAACATAAACTTGACACCTGGTTCTTTACATAACTTCATATACTCAGAGGGTGAAAAATATTACTTTTTCTTTCATATTTCTGTTTAGACACAGACAGTCTCTTCTATGCAAGAAGCATTACTGCTTCTCTACCCATCTGTCCCCCTAGAGGGGAACACGATGTTCTTAACCAAACAGTGCACACTTGTGCTCCAATTGTCTATGACAAAAGAACATATATTGACTAAGTCATATTCATTGACATTTACTTATTTCATTACATTCTCCAATGAAAATACAGTGGCTTTTGTAATAAGACAAATGTCTCTGGCATCACTATTACCTAAAGAGAAAAGAGATAGTAACTATGAAAATTATCTTCCTAGTATATTATCTTTTATAAAATCCATTTAAAGATCAAAGTGATACTGTATCCCCGCTATGTAAATATCTTAGGAAAGAAGATGGAAACTTGAAGCAATATGTTATGTGATGTAATGTCTTCAATGTTAGTTTCATAAAAGGAAGTAAAAACCAAGTTGTATTAGGAAAAAAAAAAAAACTACTTAACTGGCTACTTTGTAATTCCTGTTGAATAATTTTCCCATATTGGTATTAGGCATATTAGAAACAGCATCCTCATCCAATTGTAGATTTGAATTTCTTTTAATTGAAGTATAGTTGCTATACAATATTATGTAAGTTTTTGCTGTTGTTCCATCACTAAGTCATATCTGACTCTTTGCAACCTCATGGACTGTAGCACACCAGACTCCTCTGTCCTCCACAATCTCCTAGAGTTTGCTCAAACTTATATCCATTGAATCAGTGATACTATCTAACCATCTCATCCTCTGTTGCCCCTTCACCTTTCATCTTCAGTCTTTCCCAGCATCAGGGTCTTTTCCAATGGGTCGGCTCTTTGCAGCAGGTGGCCAAAGTGTTGGAGCTACAGTTTCACATCAGTCCTTCCAATGAATATTCAGGTTTGATGTCTTTTAGGATTGACTGGTTTGATCCCCTTGCAGTCCAAGAAATTGTAGAGTCTTCTCCAGCCCCACAATTCAAAAACATTAATCCTTTAGCACTTAGCCTTCTTTATGGTGGTTCACAATTTTTAAATGTTATACCCCATTTGCAGTTATTATAAAATATTAACTATATTCCCCGTGTTTGACTTTTGTGATGCTAATGGAGGAGAACTAAGAAGTGTCTCCTCAGAATGATAATGAGCTACAACTCTTAAAAACAGCTGGGGATTGTTTTTGCTAGCCTTTCAGCATCATGATGATATCATGTGCCATGTCCATTTCTCTTCTGTCCTCATCATGAGAAAATAGCAGAAGATAATTTTCAACACTGATTACATTCCTCACTATGAAGTCAGTTAGGAAAAAAATGATCTCAAATAAATGTCCACTTCAATAAATGCTGCTGATAATTTTCCATTGTATTAGTTTTTATGATATAGAATCAGTGATTTAGAAATTCTAATTTCAGCTTATTTTCCCAAATTTAAGCTTTCATTCATTCATGTTCAATCATTAAGCAAAAAAGTAGATCTGCCACTCTTCAGACTTTGGCTGAGTACTTAGGCCACAAAATTGAGTCATGGATAGTTTCTGCCTTTGAGAAGTTTGTTTAGCATTTTTTTTTTGCAACAGTAATTATTAGTATGCTGCAATATCAAATAATAATTAACAACTATAATGAACATAAGCTTTTCAACTTTGTATTGTAATATGTTATATATATAATGAAAAGGAAAAATATGAAAGAATTATATAGGTTATTTAGAATAAGTTTCACAAAGTCTTAACATGGTCTTATTTCTTGAAAATTGCTCTAGTAAAACCATAAGAGTTTTATGCAAAGATATATGTAAAATAGTGACAATTGGTTAAAATGCTGATGAAATATCCTTACAGTGGACATAATTCAGCCTTAATGCCATATTACAGAAGTGCATTTGGCAACTTATAAATATACTTAGAAAATATGTTAAGCAAATGAAAGGTGATTATACCACAATCGAACCACAATCCACTTTTTAGAATACATCAGAATGATAACTATAGATATCTCTGATGATGGTATTGTAAATAATTTTTTATTTTATTTTTTAATATTTTATAATGATTACATACATTTAAAAATTATATTAAAAATAAGTGCCTTATACCAGCACCAGATATTCTGGGAATAGAGCAAGAAGTAAAGACCTAACAATGTTTCAACTGATAAATTACAAAAAAAAAATTGCACCTCAGTCTGATGAGCCAGATACTAAAGATTCCCATGTTTTCAAATTCACAAAACCATGTCTGAATCCTAAGTAAAGTAAAAATAATAGGAGTATTAATATGAGCTATCCTTTCAAACCAGTTACCATATAATCCTGCAATCCCACTCCTGGGCATATATCCAGAGAAAGCCATAATTCAAAAAGATACATGTGCCTCAATGTTCACTGCAGCACTATTTACAATAGCCAACACCTAGAAGTAACCTAAATGTCCATTGACAGAGAATGGATAAAGAAGATTTAACACACACACACACACACACACACACACACACACACTCACACACAATGGACCACTGCTCAGTCATAAAAAGAATGAAATCATGCCATTTGTAGCAACATGGATGGACCTAGACATTATCATACTAAGTGAAGTAAGTCAGACACAGAAAGACAAATATTATATGATATCACTTATATGTGGAATCTAAAAATATGATACAAAGGAACTTATTTACAAAATAGAAACATTCTCACAGATATAGAAAACAAATTTTCTGAAGAGGAAAGATGGGGGAAGGGATAAATGAGGAATTTGGAAGTAACGTAGTCATACTGCTGCTGCTGCTAAGTCGCTTCAGTCGTGTCCGACTCTGTGCAACCCCATAGATGGCAGCCCACCAGGCTCCGCCATCCCTGGGATTCTCCAGGCAAGAACACTGGAGTGGGTTCCCATTTCCTTCTCCAATGCATGAAAGTGAAAAGTCAAAGTGAAGTCGAAGAGTTGTATCCGACTCTTCGCGACTCTATGGACTGCAGCCCTCCAGGCTCCTCCATCCATGGGATTTTCCAGGCAAGAGTGCTGGAGTGGGGTGCCATTGCCTTCTCCAGTAGTCATACTACTATATATAAAATAGAAAAACAAGGTCCTACTGTATAGCACAGGGACTATACTTAATATTTTGTGATAGCCTATATGGGAAAGAATCTGAAAAAGAGTATATATACGTGCAAAACTCAATCACTTTGTCATACACTGAAACTGACACAACATTGTAAATCAACGATAATAAATAAACATCCATCAAAACCATAATACAAACTTTTCTACTATGAGTTTGATGAGAACTGGCCAACATGAAAGCTACTGGTCAACATAAGTCATGCAGAGAAGTCAAGATAGTGTTGTATGAGTACAGATGTATTTGTAAAGACACTTTCCTATCTTACCTAATAGAAATAAAATTTATGAATGGTCATCCAGTTGAACATCAGAATTGCATTTCTTTTGGTGATTTGTCTTAAGAAGTACTCCATACGAACTGTTGTTACAAAACACCTTCGTTATTGCATTTGAGAATGGCATAGATCTCCATCCACTCCAAGACCAGGATTTTCTGCCTTTACGTCTTTTGTTCTTGCTGATCATGTTACCAGAAATAACCCTGCTCCAAGTTTTGCCTAGAGATAATCTTTCTGTTCTTCAAACTCAAGTCCATTTTGTTCATTTCTGTTATTCTCTGGTGTATGACCAAGCCTGGTACATAGTAAAAGCTAGATAAATATTTGATGAATGAATGAGTAATTGAAATGTTAAATCTCTATGATTTTCACTTCACTGAAGTGGGCTTGGTATAAAGTAAAGTATAAACAAAATATTTATTAAATATGTTGATGAAGAGAAATGACAGAAGTGTGAATCAGTTGAAGAAAATAATTCATATCAAAAAAGAAGTTATCAAGGTTGAAATAATTGACAAATGTCTAACATGCTTGAATTTAACTGATGTAGTTATATAGGACTGTATTCATGTCCAAATAGAACAACTATTTAAATTCTAGTTTTGACCTATTTTGACTTAGCAGTAGCTTACATGAAACCAATTCAGTTTATTTTTTCCTACATTAAAATGAATATGTGCCAAAAATATGAGAATAATCAAAAATCACATATAATCCTATAATAAATGCATAAGATTTATGAAGAAGATATCACATTTACTATGTACTGATGGGACTAACCTGAATAATTATATTCCATCTTTAGAGCACACTTACAAAAGCTAAGCAACCTGGAGAGCAAACAGATGAGTGGTGGGCCTGAAAATCAAGTCACACAGAATTCTTGAATGAGTTTAGAGTATTCACACTAGAGAAAAGAGTCATGAGGACCGGATGGCTTCGGTTATTAAAGGAATTATTATGAAAAGAGTGAAGGTCACAGAAATAGAAGTTAGGATCCAAGTTTAAGTGGGAGCGTAAATGGTCAGAGTTGGCAGGTGGTAGACTGATCCTCCAGTGATTAGGGTTTCCTGAGGCTGAATGTGCCCACATCTGTGGTGAAAGACCATGTGGTGTACATTGCAGTAATAAGAACATGATATAAAAGATTTAAGTAGATATTCTTAAAGTGATTTCCCTTACAAAGCTGCAATTCTAATTTAAGGTCTTAACCATGACATTTGCAGTGAGCTGCTACAAAGACTCTGTCTTGTTTTGTTCTTTAGTTGGTCAATCATGTCTGACTCTTTGTGACTCCATGGACTGCAGCCCACCAGGCTCCTCTGTCCATGGGATTGCCCAGGCAAGAATGTTGGAGTGGGTTGCCATTTCCTTCTCCAATTATATGAATGAGATCCCTCCAAGATCAGGGATCTTTCTTCTTCAAGTTCTCTCTCTCCAAGTTCCCTTCTCATAACAAGAAGCCTTGCTGTGTGTGTTCAGTCACTTCAGTCATGTTTGACTCTGAGACCGAATGAACTGCCGCTCACCAGGCTCCTCTGTCTATGGGATTTCCAGGCAAGAATACTGGAGTCAGTTGTCATGCCCTCCTCCAAGGGATCCTCCCAACCCAGGGACTGAACCCGTGTCTCTTACCTCTCCTGCATTGGCTGGTGGGTTCTTTACCACTTGCGCCACCTGGGAGGCCCACTCAGAAGAGCTAATACACTAGAAATACCGTTAAGATTTTCTTTGCAGTTTATCTTTGTGCTATAATGTGGTAGCAAATGAAAAAGCATCCCACAATTCTTAGTTGACAGAAAGCCTCAAACAGTTAGCTAGGCTGACAGAAACAGACTTAAGAATTAGATATGTCATATGAAGAATGAAAAAAGATAGCAGTATAGGACACCAAAATTTGATCATTAAATCATGAAGAGCAATAAGCTTAGCAAAGCTGTGTACTGAAAACCAGGCACAAGTGAAAACTGAGTTGATGTTTATCAAATAAATGGGCAAGAAAAGATGAAATTCTGAATGAATAGTTCCCTTCTAGCTACTGGTACATGACATGACAATCTCATTCTTTCTGGACTTGGGATTCCTAGTAAATATTATTTCCTATCTATCTCTCAAGAACAAACTAGACAACTCATTGGCACCAGCTTTCCTGAAGCTAATTAACTAATTCCTCAATACAACTTTTAGCTGGAGCCTTCAGATGGATGGGAAAAAGCAGTGATAACATAGAAGATATGAAACATCAGGCTTTAATATTTTTAATAAACTCTTGAACACTGTTATCCCTGAATTTGAATCTTTTCTATCTCTTATTTATCATTCTATTATGAAAAAAAAAACTTAACTTTTGAATTCAGATAAACTGAGACTGAGTCCTAGAAATTCTGTTAGCTAGATAGATGAATGACATTTCTCAAATTATGTGCTTATTTATGAGAGTATGTTTGAAATGATCTTATAAGGGAACGTTTTGATTTTATTTTTTTAAGTTTATGTGTTTACACTCTAAGAGGGCAACTTGGAAGCAGACCAGTAAGCTCAAGTTTGTAATACTTAACTTTAATTACTACTTTAAAAAATTACAAGATATATAATCAGCAAAATTTGGTTACCATAAATCCTTCAATTGCATTTCAAAGCTCTCTTTTAAACGTTCTCTTAATGTGCCTAAAGAAATAACACAGTATAAAGCACCTTAATTAGCGGCTATACCTATTGACATGGCTGGATTCCATAGTATTTTCTATTTTCATCTGTTTTATGAAAATTTTTGCCTTTTATTGATTCTTGAATAACCTTTCTTCACAGACACCTAAGCAATAAAGTATACACCTCTAGCTTGAGATTAGTCCTTGAGAATCAATATTATTTTCAATAGTATTTGGGGTACCATTTTTTTTACCCTTCTATTTCATATATATTATGTGCACTGGAGAGGTCTTTCCATATTTTGTCAGTGTACTGCAATTTATCATTTTTAATTTCACTTAATAACATGTATCAAACATTCATCATGTGCCTGGAATCAGGTTTAACAATTTTGCTCTGAAGAAACCACTTTAATATTCGTATTGTGTACAGAGTTATCAGATTTAGCAAATCAAAATATAAGGGGCCTCTTCAAACTTGAATTTCAGATGAACAACAAATAGTTTCTTCATATATGTATATTCCATGCAATATTTAGCATCCTGTATCTTATCTGACAGCCCCTAATTATATTTCAGATTGTATTATACAACATTCCTCATGAGCACATTGCTGGGTCAGGCCTAAAAGATATTCAGATCAATGTAATATTCAGATTAATATTATAATATTAATACTAACATAATATTGCCTTTCTCAGGTAAACTAGAAAATACAGCCATAGCACCAATTCATGATGTTTCCTGAATTTGTTCAAAGCCACTGTATATGTACAATTAAACCTAAAGCATTCTTAATTTTAACTATAGAACTTTATTATCGTGCACTCTGCATTATGTTCTAAAAACAATAAGTCAAATACAGACTAAACTAGATTATGGGTGTAAAGAAAGAATGCAGACCAACTCAAGAAAGTAAACTTTTTGAAAGCACCTAAACCTGCATTAGCAAGATCCATGTGGCTAGAAATATTGAATTAGTTTTTCTTTGCTCATTCTTATTTCTTTTTCATTTTTGTATTTATTTAACTTTATCTCTGAGAGATTACCCAGCAAAAATAAATTCTGGTACTACATATAAGAAACTAGATAAAATTATACTTATTTTTATGATCATGTAATTCAAAGTTCTATAATTCCCAAATTTTATTTACCTTTAAAGAAGTTTCACTATAATTTATTTCCAGGAATACTAGAAGCTTTATATTTATATCAGGTAATTTCACCACTGGATTATCTGATGTTTTGCTAATGTAAAGTGCTTATGGATTACTGTTTTCCAAAATAAGAATGAATTACTCCTCAAATAACGGTTGGCAAATGAGTCAAAATAACCATATCCCATAAACTCACATAAAAATACTTGCTTGTCTGTCTTTAGAAATTGTCATATTACATGAGGAGGACTCAAAGAGGAAGTCAAGAGAGCTTTAAAAATAATTCACGATGAAATAATAATAACAATTAGCAACTGGAGAATGAACAGCGGAGTTTGTCTTATCCTTTATCATCTAATAGGAATGCATTCCAAACTCTTCATCACTTATATAGATAGATTGATACTAGAGAGGAAGGTAAGTGATTAATAGATAGCTATCTGGAGCAAGCTATTTTGAAGCTCTAATTTAATCCATAAAACGAACCAGAGCAATGATTGAAAACTGCTAGAAATATTTCCTTGATCATGATTTTTTTCCTTTTATTTCACTTTATGTGAAACTGTGAATTAGAATTCTATGTATTCTTGAGAAATGTGACTCCTTTTCTCACGAGACTGTATTGTTCAGTCTCTCACTCCTGTCTGACTCTGGCACCCCATGGACTGCAGCACACCAGCCTTCCCTGACTTTCACCATCTCCCAGAGTTTGGTCAAACTCATGTCCGTTGAGTCAGTGATGCCAATCCAACCATCTCATCCTCTGTCATCCCCTTCTCCTCCTGCCTTCAATCTTTCCCAGCATCAGGGTCTTTTCTCATGAGTCAGTTCTTCACATCAGGTGGCCAAAGGATTGGAGCTTCAGCTTCAGCATCAGTCCTTCCAATGAATATTCAATGAATGCTCACGAGCCTTGGCTTTCCTTAAATGGAAACTTCATTTCACTGTAAATCCTGAAGTGGTGTGAGTTTTCCTACTTTGGTAATTGGTTCATAAAATAAATCTCTTATATTCCCACGAAATTTAATTTTCTGTGTGTCAACTTTTGTCATAATCATGCTGAAACCTCTGATGTCACTTGTTCTGTGCGTTCATTCACTTCAGTCGTGTTCAACTCTTTGTGACCCCATGGACTGTAGCATACCAGGCTACTCTGTCCACGGGATTTTTCAGGCAAGAATACTGAAGTGGGTTGCCATTTCCTTCTCCAGTGGATCTTTCCACCCCAGCGATTGAACCCATGTCTCCTGTGGCTCCTACACTACAGGCAGAATCATTATCACTGGTGTCACTTAGCACTGTGTAAAACAATCCCATACAGTTATCTCGGGCAGTTGGAAATCTTGATGCCCAAACTTGGAAACAATTTGGGGCAAATACTTGATGAATGCTTTGCTATTCAAAATTACCTTATTCATTCAAGAGCCATGTCTGATTCTTTGTGACCCCTAGAGCCTGCCAGGCTTCTCTGTCCATGGGATTTTCCAGGCAAGAGTACTGGAGTGGGTTGCCATGCCCTCCTCCAGGGGATCTTCCTGACCCAGGGATTGAACTATTGTTCTCCCGCGTTGGCAGGTGGGTTCTTTAATACTAGTGCCACCGGGGAAGCCCCTCATTCAAGAAATCCAGGGTCCGAATGGAACTGGATATCAATATATCCTCTTTATGCATGAGATTTTTATTGAGTGTTTCATTAATCAAACTCAGGCAATAGATTTGAATATTAGGATATATATACCCAAAAACAAATGAATGTAAAAATTTCTATGTTGAAAGAAATCACAAGCTACCCTAAATATGCATTAAGACTACCTGTTGAGAAGAGAAATTTCCAAATCCCCATCATAAAAAATATCCAACTAGACATCTAGACTGAATGATAATTATTTGATAGCAATACACTTCTATTCATAATTACCTTGTTTCCATAGCACATAATAATACATTAAAATAGTAATTGTAATAACTAAGCATTAGAATTATTATAGTTCTAAAAAGCAATGGGTGCCTTTTATTTTTAAATATTTTTGTTAATATACAAAAAGCTTTCAGTCTAAAAAAATACACATTCATGTATAACCTAGCACAAACACTCCCCAGGCTGGTTGTTCCTTCCCAACCTAACTGATATGATAAAGACTCACTTTTTTTAGCCCACTACTAAGGTAGAAACATTTAGAAACTGGACAATATAAATGAGTATTATTAATCTTTCTTCCAAAGAACTGAAAATTGCGAGTCTTACCTTACGAAAAAAAAGATGTAGTTTTACCAGTGCAAAGATACTTTTAAAAGGTTAAAATAATAACGCAAGCAGGTAATGTTCTCTGTAAAGCAACAATCATAGGAAAAAAATGAAAGTATTCAGTTCAGTTCAGTTCAGTCACTCAGTCATATCCGAACTTTGCCACCCTATAAATTGCAGCACGCCAGGCCTCCCTGTCCATCACCAACTCCTGGAGTTCACTCAAACTCATGTCCATCGAGGCGGTGATGTCATCCAGCCATCTCATCCTCTGTTATCCCATTCTCCGCCTGCCCCTAATCCCTCCCCAGCATCAGAGTCTTTTTCCAGTGAGTCAACTCTTCGAATGAGGTGGCCAAAGTACTGGAGTTTCAGCTTCAACATCAGTCCTTCCAATGAACACCCAGGACTGATCTCCTTTAGGATGGACTGGTTGGATCTCCTTGCAGTCCAAGGGACTCTCAAGAGTCTTCTCCAACACCACAGTCCAAAGGCATCAATTCTTTGGTGCTCAGTTTTCTTCACAGTCAAACTCTCGCATCCATACATGACCACAGGAAAAACCATAGCCTTGACTAGACAAACCTTTGTTGGCAAAGTAATGTCTCTGCTTTTTAATATTCCGTCTAGGTTGGTCATAACTTTCCTTCCAAGGAGTAAGCATCTTTTAATTTCACGGCTGCAATCACCATCTGCAGTGATTTTGGAGCCCCCAAAAATAAAGTCTGACACTGTTTCCACTCTTTCCCCATCTATCTGCCATGAAGTGATGGGACCAGATGCCATGATCTTAGTTTTCTGAATGTTGAGCATTAAGCCAACTTTTTCACTCTCCTCTTTCACTTTCATCAAAAGCCTTTTCAATTCCTCTTCACTTTCTGTCATAAGGGTGGTGTCATCTGCATAGCTGAGATTATTGATATTTCTCCCAGCAATCTTGATTCCAGCTTGTGCTACTTCCAGCCCAGCATTTCTCATGATGTACTCTGCAGAGAAATTAAATAAGCAGGGTGACAATATACATCCCTGAAGTTCTCCTTTTCCTATTTGGAACCAGTCTGTTGTTCCATGTCCAGGCTGACTGTTGCTTCCTGACCTGCATATAGGTTTCTCAAGAGGCAGGTCAGGTAGTCTGGTATTCCCATCTCTTTCAGAATTTTCCACAGTTTATTGTGATCCACACAGTCAAAGGCTTTGGCATAGTCAATAAAGCAGAAATAGATGTTTTTCTGGAACTCTCTTGCTTTTTTGATGATCCAGCTGATGTTGGCAATCTGATCTCTGGTTCCTCTGCCTTTTCTAAAACCAGCTTGAACATCAGGAATTTCATGGTTCACGTATTGCTGAAGTCTGGCTTGGAGAATTTTGGGCATTACTTGACTAGCATGTGAGATGAGTGCAATTGTGTGGTAGTTTGAGCATTCTCTGACATTACCTTTCTTTGGAATTGAAATAAAAACTGACCTTTTCCAGTCCTGTGGCCACTACTGAGTTTTCCAAATTTGCTGTCATATTGAGTTCAGCACTTTCACAGCATCATATTTCAAGACTTGAAATAGCTCAACTGGAATTCCATCACCTCCTCTAGCTTTGCTCGTAGTGATGCTCCTTAAGGCCCACTTGAATTCACATTACAGCATGTCTGGCTCTAGGTGAATGATCACACCATCGTGATTACCATGGTCATGAAGATCATTTTGGCACAGTTCTTCTGTGTATTTTTGCGCCCTCTTCTTAATATCTTCTGCTTCTATTAGGTCCATACCATTTCTCTCCTTTATTGAGCCCATCTTTGCATGAAATGTTCCCTTGATATCTCTAATTTTCTTGAAGAAATCTCTAGTCTTTCCCATTGTGTTATCTCTAGACAAGGGGTATTTCTGGACAAGGGACACCTTGGAGGAGGGGTATCTCTGCCCTGAGGAGATAACCCTCGTCCAAGGTAAGGAGCAGCAGCTGCGCTTTGCTGGAGCAGCCTTTTAGAGATATCCCACATCCGAGGTAAGAGAAACCCAAGTAAGACAGTAGGTTTTGTGAGAGGGCATCAGAGGGCAAACACACTGAAACCATAATCACAGAAAACTAGTGAATCTGATCACATGGACCACAGCTTTGTATAACTCAGTGAAACTAAGCCATGCCGTGTGGGGCAACCCAAGAGAGACAGGTCATGGTGGAGAGGTCTGACAGAATGTGGTCCACTGGAGAAGGGAATGGCAAACCACTTCAGTATTCTTGCCTTGAGAACCCTATGAACAGTATGAAAAGGAAAAATGATAGGATACTGAAAGAGGAACTCCATGGGTTGGTAGGTGCCCAATATGCTACTGGAGATCAGTGGAGAAATAACTCCAGAAAGAATGAAGGGATGGAGCCAAAGCAAAAACAATACCCAGTTGTGGATATGAGTGGTGATAGAAGCAAGGTCCGATGCTGTAAAGAGCAATACTGCATAGTAATCTGGAATGTCAGGTCCATGAATCAAGCAAATTGGAAGTGGTCAAACAGGAGATGGCAAGAGTGAATGTTGACATTCTAGGAATCAGTGAACTAAAATGGACTGGAATGGGTGAAATTAACTCAGATGACCATTATACCTACTACTGTGGGCAGGAAGCCCTTAGAAGAGTTGGAGTAGCCATCATGGTCAACAAAAGAGTCCGAAATGCAGTACTTGGATGCAATCTCAAAAATGACAGAATGGTCTCTGTTCTTTTCCAAGGGAAATCATTCAATATCACAGTAATCCAAGCTTATGCCCCAACAAGTAACAATGAAGCAGCTGAAGTGGAACAGTTCTATGAAGGCCTACAAGACCGTTTAGAACTAACACCCAGCAAAGATGTCCTTTTCATTACAGGGGACTGGAATGCAAAAGAAACACCTGGAGGAACAGGCAAATTTGGTCTTGGAGTAGGGAATGAAGCAGGGCAAAGTCTAATAGAGTTTTGCCAAGAGAACGCACTGGTCATAAAAAACACTCTCTTCCAAAAACACAAAAGACTCTACACATGGACATCACCAGATGGTCAACCCGAAATCAGATTGATTATATTCTTTTCAGCCAAAGATGGAGAAGCTCTATACAGTCAGCAAAAACAAGACTGGGAACTGACTGTGGTTCAGTTCATGAACTCCTTATTGCCAAATTCAGACTTAAATAGAAGAAAGTAGGGAAAACCACTAGACCATTCAGGTATGACCTAAATCAAATCCCTTATGATTATACAGTGAAAGTGAGAAATAGATTTAAGGGACTAGATCTGATAGATAGAGTGCCTGATGAACTATGGAATGAGGTTTGTGACATTGTACAGGAGACAGGGATCAAGACCATCCCCATGGAAAAGAAATGCAAAAAAGCAAAATGGCTATCTGGGAAGGCCTTACAAATAGCTGTGAAAAGAAGAGAAGTGAAAAGCAAAGGAGAAAAGGAAAGATATAAGCATCTGAATGCAGAGTTTCAAAAGAATAGCAAGGAGAAATAAGAGAGACTTCCTCAGTGATCAGCGCAAAGAAATAGAGGAAAACAACAGAATGTGAAAGGCTAGAGATCTCTTCAAGAAAATTAGAGATACCAAGGGAACATTTCATGCAAAGATGAATATATTAGTTAGAACTAATATTATTAGGTTTCAAACTATTGGGATTTCTTGTGCTAAACTGATGTGATCGATTCCTAAATTTATCACAATGCAACAGGAAAACTTTACGTACAATGTAAGTTCTTTAGAATATACTAAGGCTTCCTTTGGGTTTCCCCAATGACTCAAGCAGTAAAGACTGCACCTGCCAATGCAGGAGATCAAGAGATGTGAGTTCGATCCCTGGGTCAGAAGATCCCTTGTAGAAGGTAATGGCCACCCACTCCAGTACTCTTGCCTGGAAATCCCATGGACAGAGGAGCCTGGTGGGCTACAGTCCATGTGGTCTCAAAGAGTTGGACACGACTGAGCAACTAAACAACAACAAATCTATAAAAGGAAGAAGGCAGATGTAGTAGAATCATGTTTATGTTATTTTTCTTTTTTGGAAATTAAATGTCCACTTTTATATTTTTTAATATAAATTTATTTATTTTAATTGGAAGTTAATGTTTATGTTATTATCTTTCAAAATAAGACATTAGTAGAGGCACTCACTTTGGTTATACAACAAGATAAAGTGTTAAGTGTTATAAAGTTTATCACTGGAAGAAGTAAAAATAAATTAGAAACCTTAAAAACAGCCATATCCACCCTATTCTACATAAAACAAAGCAAAAAAAAAAAAAATGAAGTTCTGCGAGGAAATATAGAGTCTAGGAAACATCCTAAACAGAAAATAAGATTTTAAAATATTTACTTGTTATTTCAGTTTAATCAGAATTTTTAAGTGGAAGATGAAGTAACCTATTAAAGATTTACACCTGGTTAAATAAACCAAAGCAAGCTATTTATTCTGTACAAGTAACACAACTAAAATTGTGTCTCAGAAAAATTAAAAGAATGAAAGTATTAAATCAAGAAAATGATAAAAAAATTGAAATTTAAAAAACAAAATCAACTGATGTTGAATTCAAAACAGATAACCTGAAATAAATCAAACAAGGGCACTAAATCTATAAATTAATATAAACAGATTTTTCTCCTCTCTAAAATGTGGACTTTTCACTTAAAAAGGAAGATATTACAAAATGTACTTAATTTTTTAAATATTCTTAAAGGGGTGTTTACATTCTTCACATTAATAAAAAGAAAAGAAGTTTTTTTAAATTATACAAATTTTTTGATATAGCATTTATACATCCAGGAATCTGTCTTACAGAAATAAAAACTCCATTACTCAAGGATTTGTATGAAGCAGTGTTTGCTGCAGCTGAGTTAGAAGATTGAAAGTACAATGCATGAACGTCCAAAAGTGAGTGGCTGCATAAATTATGGTGTATTCGAACTATAAGCTACTAAGAATTCCTGAAAGCAATGGGCTATGTAAGCTCTACCTGCAACTGTCCAAGTTGCAGATTGCTATATAATGTACGGTTCTTACACATATACACAACACAGTACCCATACTCCATGAATGCTTGTTTCTGTTTGATTAATCATACAGCAATTTGTGAACACATACATCAAACTGTTACAATTTTTTATTCCTGGTAGAGAGATTTTGCAGTTTTGGTTAAAAGATTTTATCTTTTTCCAAAAGAATCTCAATCCTTTGCTTTGTTATTAAAGGCAAGTATTACTCCAGCAATTTAAAGTATAAAATCTTAAGACTTCAAAAAGAAAATTTAAAAATAATGTTTCCTGAATGACTTTTTATTTAGTGTGAACATAGAGGCACTTCATGTTATTCTGAGAGCTTCCCCAGTGGCACCAGCAGTAAAAAACCCACCTGCCAATGCAGGAGATGAAAGAAAAGTGGATTCGATCCCTGAGTTGGGCTGATCTGCCGGAGTAGGAAATAGCAAGCCACTCCAGTATTCTTGCTTGAAAAATTCCATGGACAGAGGAGCCTAGTGGGCTACAATCCATGGGTTCACAAAGAGTCGGACACTACTGAGCAACTCACACAGACAATGTTATTCTAGATCAGGAAGCAGTGATTTGGTTCCACAGTACCATGCAAGTGTTTTTCTGTCTTCTAGGTTGGCAAACATTGTCTGAAAAAGGCCAATTGCAAGTATCTTAGGCTTACAATAATATTACTAATTTAAAAAATATTATTTATTAGGCAAAATATTGACTCTGTTATAGCTCTTATGAAAGCAACCATAAGCAACAGGTAGACAAATTACAGTGGCTAGGTTCCAGCACATTTTATTTCTGGACACTAAAATCTAAGCTTCATTACATTTTTATATACCACAAAATATTATTCCTTTTTAATGTCTTTTTAAATATGTAAAAGGGCAAAAGCCATCTTCAGCTTGGACCATAGTCTTCAACCCTTGTACAAGGGAGTGCCACTGGAAGTGGAAATATATCTGCTGGAATTGGGTCCCACTACTACTGTGGGCAGGAGTCCCTTAGAAGAAATGGAGTAGCTATCATGGTCAACAAAAAAGTCTGAAATGCAGTACTTGGATGCAATCTCAAAAAAGACAGAATGATCTATGTTCGTTTCCAAGGCAAACCATTCAATATCACGGTAATCCAAGCCTATGCCCCAACCAGTAACGATGATGAACCTAAAGTGGAATGGTTCTATGAAGGCTTACAAGACCTTTTAGAACTAACACTCACCAAAGATGTCCTTTTCATTATAGGGGACTGGAATGCAAAAGTAGGATGTCAAGAAACACCTTGAGTAACAGGCAAATTTAGCCTTGGAGTACAGAATGAAGCAGGGCAAAGGCTAATAGAATGTTGCCAAGAGAACGCACTGGTCATAAAAAACACTCTCTTTCAAAAACGCAAAAGATTCTACACATGGACATAACCAGATGGTCAACCCGAAATCAGATTGATTATAGTCTTTGCAGCCAAAGATGGAGAAGCTCTATATAGTCAGCAAAAACAAGACTGGGAGCTGACTGTGGCTCAGTTCGTGAACTCCTTATTGCCAAATTCAGACTTAAATTGAAGAAAGTAGGGAAAACCACTAGACCATTCGGGCATGACCTAAATCAAATCCCTTATGATTATACAGTGGAAGTGAGAAATAGATTTAAGGGACTAGATCTGATAGACAGAGTGCCTGATGAACTATGGACAGAGGTTCATAACATTGTACAGGAGACAGGAATCAAGACCATCCCCATGGAAAAGAAATGCAAAAAAAGCAAAATGGCTGTCTGAGGAGACCTTACAAATAGCTGTGAAAAGAAGAGAATTGAAAAACAAAGGAGAACATAAGCATCTGAATGCAGAGTTCCAAAGAATAGCGAGAAATAAGAAAGCCTTTCTCAGCAATCAATGCAAAGAAATAGAGGAAAACAAAAGAATGAAAAAGACTAGAAATCTCATTATCAGAGAAATGCAAATCAAAACCACAATGAAGTACCATTTCACTTCATGGCTGCTATCCAAAAGTCTATAAGCAATAAGTGCTGGAGAGGGTGTGCAGGAAAGGAAACCCTCTTACACTGTTGGTGGGAATGCAAACTAGTACAGCCACTATGGAGAACAGTGTAGAGATTCCTTAAAAAGCTGGAAATAGAACTGCCTTATGACCCAGCAATCCCACTGCTGGGCATACACACCGAGGAAACCAGAATTGAAAGAGACACGTGTACCCCAATGTTCACTGCAGCACTGTTTATAATAGCCAGGACATGGAAAAAACCTAGATGTCCATCAGCAGATGAATGGATAAGAAAGCTGTGGTACATATACACAATGGAGTATTACTCAGCCATTAAAAAGAATACATTTGAATCAGTTCTAATGAGGTGGATGAAACTGGAGCCTATTATACAGAGTGAAGTTAGCCAGAAAGAAAAACACAAATACAATATACTAACGCATATATATGAAATTTAGAAAGATGGTAATGATAACCCTGTGCACGAGACAGCAAAAGAGACACAGATGTATAGAACAGTCTTTTGGACTCTGTGGGAGAGGGAGAGGGTGGGATGATTTGGGAGAATGGCATTGAAACATGTATAATATCATATATGAAATGAATCACCAGTCCAGGTTCAATGCATTATACAGGATGCTTGGGGTTGGTGCACTGAGATGACCCAGAGGGGGGTTCAGGATGGGGAACACATGTACACCTGTGGCAGATTCATGTTGATGTATGGCAAAACCAATACAATATTGTAAAGTAATTAACCTCCAATTAAAATAAATAAATTTATATTACAAAAAAACATTTTCAACTCAACTATTCCAAATGTCTGATGAAGGTCTAATTTGCAAAATACTCATGCATTGTTAGAGCAATATTCTACAGCTACATAAACATTGTAAAAGACACACATCAGCCACAAAGGGATAAAAGTGGCCAATATACGTAAAAACATAAATTCAGAGATTAGGCCAGTGAGAGTCAATCCATAAAGAAGTCTGAGCACTGAAAGACTGATGTTTTTGAATTGTGGTGCTGGAGAAGACTCTTGAGAGTCACTTGGACTTCAAGGAGATCAAACCAGTCAAACCTAAAGGAAATCAATCCTGAATATTCATTAGAAGGACCAATGCTGAAACAGAAGCTCCAATCCTTTGGCCACCTGATGCGTAGAGCCGACTCATTAGAAAAGACCCTGATGCTGGGAAAGATTGAGGACGGGAGGAGAAGGGAACGACAGAGGACAAGATGGTTGGATGGCATCACAGATTCAATGGACTTAAGTTTGAGCAAACTCCAAGAGATGGTGAAGGACAGAGAAGCCTGTCTCAAAGAGTTGGACACAGCTTAATGACCACAAAACAACAAGAGCCCACAACCCACCAAGAGCCCCTGGCTAGCTTGATACAGCACACCGACAGCATGCATTAACACTTGGACTCCCAAGGCAACACTCCTGCTAGCAGTTCATAGACCCCTGGATCCTGATGGGCAGCAGCATAATCTGCAGCTGGCCACTAATGAACCTGTCAAGGTGGTGGATGCTGGCAGTGTGTGGCGGTGAAGTCATTAGTGCCAGATGTTGCTCATCAACTGCAGAGAACTTGAGTGTCTCACCTGCCGGCTCCAGGGAGTTCTGCAGGAGCTTCATGCAAAGGCAGAGGCCGCTGGCAGTAAGATATGTTTGGCTAAGCTCCATATGGTTGGAATTTACGACTCTTTTCAGCATGTCTTGGGCATGACTAGACTAAAACAGGAGGTCACAATGACATTCACTCAGTTTAACCCACAAGAAATCTGAGGCACAGAAAGATGAAATGACTTATGCACAGTGACACAGATTGCTAAATGAGGAGTTAGGATTTGAAACCAGTGCATCTGGCTCCATAGTTGGCACTCCACATTCTAGAGATGCTCATTGATTTTACTCAAGGGGAAACAAAAATGGCACAAATGAAAAGAATGGATGTGTTGTGTTGATAATAATAATCCTGTAGTTTATCTGCAGATGGTAAACATCTGCAGTTTGCACTAAAAAAATTTTAAATCTCCCTTTGTAACACATCATTATTCTGGATCTTCCTTGATGAACAAAATGAACTGAGGAGACTAGATGCCTACTAGTTTAATATCTCAGAATGACACCATGAAAATGGTGATGGTTAAAGTTGTAGTTTGGAGAAAACTTTTAAATTTTCAGTGTTTGAATATGGCATTAATTATAACAATAAAACTGTGTTGGATAGCTTTTTTTTTTTTTTTCAGGGTGAGGCAAGTAGAATTTTAGTTGCCAGAATTGGTCATTCATTAAATTGGAACTTGACTAGGTATGTTATTTTAGCAATACTATTTCCCTATTTTCTTGTAACAATAAAAAAACCACAGTTATACTAAGGAAATCACAGATCACGTAAAGAAATGCCTTTCTAAGAACTATTATTCAAGCACATTCTCAAATGTCTTATTAAGATTTGGCTAGTTAATATGATTACATAAACTCTATTGAAAGGAATATTACTGTTATTATTGCTGTTCAGTCACAAAGTCATGTCCAACTCCTTTCAACCCATGGATTGCATCATATCAGGCCTGTTTCTCACCATCACCCAGAGTTTGCCCAAGTTCATGTCCATTGTATTGGTGATGCCGTCCAGCCATCTCATCCTCTGACACCCTCTTCTACTTCTGCCCTCAATCTTTCCCAACCTCAGGGACTTTTCCAATGAGTCACCTGTTCACATCAGATGACCAAAATACTGGAACTTCAGCTTCAGCACCAGGACTTCCAATGAGTATTTGGGGTTGATTTCCATTAAGATTGACTGATTTGATCTCCTTGCTGTCCAAGGGACTCTCAGAAGTCTTCCCTAGCACAGTTTGAAGGCATTAATTCTTCAGTGCTATGCCTTCTTTGTGGTTCAGCTCTCACAACTGCATGTGACCACTGGGAAGACCATAGCCTTGACTATACGACCTTTGTCAGCAGAGTAATGTCTCTGCTTTCCAACACACTGTCTAGGTTTGTCATAGCTTTCCTGCCAAAAAGCAAGCATCTGATTTCATGGGTAACTGTAGATTTCCTTAAAATCCATAATTACTTTATTGGAACTATACACTAGCAAATTTAGATTAGTAAAAATATATCTAGTAAACTTTTCTGACACCTACTGTTGTTGTTCAGCCACTAAATAATGTCTGACTCTTTGTGACTCTATGGACTGCAGCACTTGAAGCTTCCCTGTCCTCCACCATCTCCTGGAGTTTGCTCAAACTCAGGTCCATCAAGTCGGTGATGCCTTCAAACTATCTCATCCTCTGTTGCCCCCTTCTCCTCCTGCCCTCAATCTTTCCCAGAATCAGGATCTTTCCTATTGAGTTGCCTCTTCTCAGGTGCCCATCAGCTTCAGCATCAGTCCTTCCAATGAATATTCGTTTCCTTTAGGCACTTTAGAAATCAGAGAATCCACATGGCATTATCTTTCTAACTGAAGCAGATATAACATGTTAATTTCAGTCCAACACCCCCAAACTAAGAAAATATTACATAAGTTAAGCATAGATAGAGCTTCAACAAGATCCTGCAGGAAAATGTGTTACAAGCAATATTATTCTGATGTAATTCTTGCCTTGTCTAGTTTGTTCATTTTTGATATGATTTAGCTGCATAAATTGCAACTTAAAGGAAAGAGGAAATGGCTAATATTTTGTTGTGTTTTCTGGGAGGTTATTTTATTCTTTTGGACTTCAAGTGCATAGAGTGTGGGCAATCAGCTGTGGTTTATGGCACACTATCATACTTGCTTTTTAAATTATTTTTATATTTATTTGCATCTGCCTTAATTTTCTTCACCATTATCCCCTTGTATCATCTCTAGTAGCACCTCATCTTCATCCTAACCCACCTTATCACCATAAATTATGTAAATACAATTTACCAAATGGCTTGGGTTTTTTCAACAATTTTTTAAAAACTTTTTAATTTTTGGCTGTGTGACATGGCATGTGGGATCTTAGTTCCCTGACCAGGGATTGAACCCCTGCCCCCTTCAGTGAGAGTATAGACTCTTAACCACTGGGCCACCAGGGAAGTACCTATTCAACTCTTCATGTTACTTCAAAATTATCATTCAAAATACTCTTGTGAGTCTCTATCCTGTGCCCTGCAGACACAGTAGTTTCCTTTTCACTGCAGCTTAGTATTCCACCCTTGGCGATACCACAGTTCACCTATCCAATTCCTGTGAGTGGATATCCAGATTGTTTCCCACTCTTTGATTTTGCCAGCAATGATGCAAATTCCTTTGTGTATGTATAGAATAATTTTTCTCAAGATCACTTCTCAAGAAATAGAGTTGATGAGTTATCACATTGTACATGCACACATGCACGGAAGGCAACTTGCCCTGGTGAATAGTTGACCTAGAAGTGGGGAGAGAGTCAGTTCTCCAAGCTGACATCCCATCTTAATTTTGACAGTAACGGTTGGCAGTTCACAGTTTTGTTTTGTTTTTAATATAAATTTATTTATTTTAATTGAAGGTTAATTACTTTACAATATTGTATTGGTTTTGCCATATATCACTGTTTTGTTTTGTTTTGTTAACTTTGAAAATTATCCTCACTAGTGAGATCAAACAATCTTCACGATCTTTTAGCTTTTCATGTTTCTTTCTCCAAATGTAATTTATCTAGCACCTCCTTGTTTGGCTAGTTAGCAGTTTTCCTGTTTTATTTTTTATAAACTGAAATAATTTCTTGTATGCTTAAGATTTTAATCCTTTTTAGTGGTATATTGTGCCAAGATCATCTCCAAGTCTGTGCATATCCGTCGTTTAAATCTTTGTGTTGTATTCAAAGACTGCAAATTTTCCCTTCATATTTATTCTTTTTGCACATTTTATTTTTAAAAGTTTTATTGAGATCAACTTCCCTGGTGGCTCAGATGGTAAAGAATCTGCCTTCAATGCAGGAGACTCAGGATAGATCCCTGGGTCAGGAAGATCCACTGGAGAAGGAAATGGCAACCCCCTCCAGTTTTCTTGCCTGGAGAATTTCATGGACAGACAGGATACAGTCCATGGGGTCGCAGAGTCCAATATGACTGAGTAACACAAGCATTCAAATACCCTGAACTTTGCCTTGATATTTATTCATTTTGCACATATTATTTTTTAAGGTTTTATTGAGATCAAATATACATAAAGCACACAAATTCTGAGTGTACAGTTTGATGATGTTTATGAATGCTTATACATGTGTAAACCCATTGTTTCTTTTCCCAGACGAAACCTACTCCTCTACCTCATATACCATATAGGAAACGTTCCATAACCTGATATTAGTTTTGTTTGCTCAACTTCATACAAATAAAATCATACATTTCATACTCGTTTTGTCTAGTTTTGTTCACTCATCATTATGACAGTGAGATTCATCCATGTTGTTGTGGGTGGCAGGAGTTATATTTAGCATATGTGGTTATATAAAATATATCTTAATGTGTTTATCCATTCTACTGCTAATAAGCATTTAGGTTGTTTCCAGTTTGGGACTATTATCAATAAATTATTACATATTATGCAAAGAATTTTGTACATATCTTCAAGTAGATATATAAACTTATTTTTCTTGAATATCTTTATGCAACCTATATTGTGTGTGTGCTTAATTGCCTATATTACCTACATCCATAAGTATATATAAAATTTGTGGCTCAAGGGTTGTGTATATATTTAGTATTAGCAGATACTGCAAAACCAATTTCCAAAGTGGTTGTCCCAATCTACACTCCAAAGAGCAGTATTCTTGTTGTTTGGTCGCTAAGTCATGTTCAACTCTTTTGTGACCCCATGGACTGTAGCCCACCAGGCTCCTCTGTCCATGGGATTTCCCAGGCAAGAATACTGGAGTAGGTTGCCAGTTCCTTCTGCAAGGAATCTTCCCAAACTGGTGGTTAAATCTATGTCTCCTACATTGCAGGTGAATTGTTTTACCACTGAGCCATGAGGAAAGCTCACAGAGCAATATATGAGAGTTCTAATTCCACCACATATCTACCCAGATTTTATATTGTTGGTTTGTTTAATTATAGGCATTTTTATGAGTGAGATGCAATCACATTGTATTAATTCTTTTTTTCTGTAATATTTGACTTAATTTCTCTGACTTCTATATCAGTTCTTTTGAGGAGAACATTGCCTTGAGTATCACAACTAAGGTTATTGCATATGGACTATTATTGCATACAGTATGGATAAATCAATTTCCGCATTGTTTAATAAGTAAAATGTCCAAACAAAGATAATAATATTAACCTATATTACTTTCAGCATTTCTGGATATGTAAAATTACTAATTCATGTATTCATTGGTGAATTATATCACTAGATTTCCTAGTGCTGAACCTTTGTTATGTAACTAGAATGCTGCTGCTGCTGCTAAGTCACTTCAGTCGTGTCCGACTCTGTGTGACCCCATAGGCGGCAGCCCATCAGGCTCCCCTGTCCCTGGGATTCTTCAGGCAAGTGGGTTGCAACCCATTTGCAATGGAGTGGGTTGCCATTTCCTTCTCCAGTGCATGAAAGTGGAAAGTGAAAGTGAAGTCGCTCAGTCGTGTCCGACTCTTCACGACCTCGTGGACTGCAGCCTACCAGGCACATCCATCCATTGGATTTTCCAGGCAAGAGCACTGGAGTGGGGTGTCATCACCTTCTCCATGTAACTAGAATAAAAGGCAGTTTATTGCACCGTTAATGTTTCCTTAGAATCTGTTAACTTAAGAGTATTTTCATCAGTCTACATATGTGAGCTTGAGTTGCTTTTTTGTGCTATATTTTGTGGGCATTAAGATCAAGGTTGGGCTTCCCAGGTGGTTAAGTGGTAAAGAAACTGCCTACCAATGGAGGAAACACAGGAGACCTGGGTTCAATCCTTTGGCTCAGAAGAGCCCCCAGAGAAGGAAATGACAACCCTCTTCTGTATTCTTGCTTGGGAAATCCCATGCACAGAGGAACCTGATAGGCTACAGTCCAAGAAGTCTCAAACAATCAGGCACGACTGAGCACACACACACAACACACAAGATCAAGATTTTGTTTGTTTCCTATAATAAATTAGAAATACTTTGTTGCTCTTCTTTAGAACTGGTCAAATAATACTCATTAGATCATTCAAAGCAAAATAGAATTCTCTTTGCCTCTCTTTAGCCTGATGCTCTCTTCTGTAAGCAATATTTTGAAAGCAATTTCTGTTTCCTCTGTGGCATTTGGATTGCTCATGTTTTCTTAGAAGAGATGTAGTAAACGCTGAAATCATGAACTCTGATGCCAAAGCCCACAGTTAGAATATTGGTTTCACTACTTCCTACTTGTGTGCCCTTAGGCAAAGCATTTATCCTTCTGTGCCTCTATTTCTTCATTGAAGAATAAGAATGATAAAAAAAATAATGATAATTCTTACCTCATATGGTTGTTGTGAAAATTAAAAGAATTAAGGTATGTAAAGCTCTCAGAACAGTGCTTGGCGCAGGATAAACAACACTTAGTAGTATTATTTCCTCTCTTTTGGGGGCATTTGGTTAGTATACACTCTTGTAGAAAATGTATTTCATCAAATTAAACTGGACCATATTGGCATCTCTTTTGCATCTGTAAATTTCCTTTGTAGTTTTTGTTATTTCCTCATCATTTTTTTTTATTCTTTACTGTCAAATTCTCCTCTCTTATCCTTTATTGGTTTTGCTAACAATTACAGCAATCTTACGTCTTGTTTCATTCCCTAAAAACCAACAACGAAATCTACTCAGTATTTTCAATGATTTTCATTTTCAATTCATTATTTTTTGCTTTTACTCATATTTGATTCTTCCTTGTTTTCTTTATATTTATTTTATTTTTTCTACATTTTTATGTTCCATTCTTAATTTTTTCTTTTTTTACCTTTCTTGATTATCTACTTAAAGCTATTTTCTTCCATCTATATAACAGATATGTAGTCTTTTCTTTTTTTTTAATAGGTGTGTAGGTTCAGGTATGTATTCTTTTCACTATATTTATTTTTCAAATATAGACTTTCTCTTTTACCAAAAAATTATTTGAAAGATTTATTTGTTGATTCTGTTTATCTATTGTTTCAATTTTCTTTTTGAATATTGTCATATTCTTTAATTCTCTATGAGTAAATTAATTTGTATTGAATTTTGATCAGAAAATGTTCAAATGTCTTCTCTGTCTCTATAACTTGTTTTTTACTAGAAGTGTCTTTTAATGAACAGAGTGCTTAAACTTAATTTGGGGAAATTTTTAAATTGTTTTGTTTATTATTTTTATTTTTATTTTACTTTACAATACTGTATTGGTTTTGCCATACATTGACATGAATCCGCCACAGGTATACATGAGTTCCCAATCCTGAACCCCCCTCCCACCTCTCTCCCCATATCATCTCTCTGGGTCATCCCAGTGCACCAGCCCCAAGCATCCTGTATCCTGTACCCAACATAGACTGGTGATTCGTTTCTTAGATGATAGTATACATGTTTCAATGCCATTAATATCATTTTTTAAAATTTTTGCTCAAAAGTCATACAGGTTCAGCCTTCATTTTTCTCTACTTTTATTTTGCTTTTTGCACTTAATGTTTTAATATACCTAAAATCAATTCTTGTGTGTGATATGAGGTCCAATTTGAATTTTTCCCATTTCTAATTATTTTCACAACATAGTCAATTAAATTTTTCCTATTCTACAATTCCATTTCTCATATCTCTGTTTATATGTTTATCATGTCTTTCCTAAGTACAATGCTACACAAATCTATCATATCTATATAAAGGTTTGTAGGGCAATTTTCTAACTATCATCTTAAATACCTTGCTAAATTTCACACACACTCACACACAGACAAACACACACATAAACATTTAATCCCTACTGAAATTTGTATTTCAATTATATTCAACTGGCTGATCAATTTGGGGAGAATCAACATGTTATAGACTAATAGTATAATACTTTTCTCCATTTATTTTCTTGATAGTGTGCCAGAAAATGTTTACTTTTTTAATATAAGCTTTGTATATCCTTGTTAGACTTAAATGTAG
This sequence comes from Ovis canadensis, assembly GCF_042477335.2. NCBI lineage: Eukaryota > Metazoa > Chordata > Mammalia > Artiodactyla > Bovidae > Ovis > Ovis canadensis. The sequence continues at coordinate 90,021,220 of NC_091252.1, forward strand.
GTAACTTTTATGTTAGTTTTAAATGGCATACTAATTTATTTGCTGATGCCTGGAAATGCAGTGATATATATATATATATATATACATATATATATATATTAGCATTACATTCAGCTATGTTAATGAATTCCTGTTTCTTCTAATGGTTTCTGAGTATAATCTTTAAGTTTTACATGGGAATAACAGAATATTTACAAAGAAGTATATTTTTATTTCTTCCTTTTAAATCTTCATACCTTAATTTTGTAATATTCTCTTGCCTTACAGTAGTAACAGTAATTTTGTCTTATTCCTGAAATAAAACAAGTTTTTAAAATGTTACATCATTAATCCCACTTCTGGGCATACACACCGAGGAAACCAGAATTGAAAGAGACACATGTACCCCAATGTTCATCGCAGCACTGTTTATAATAGCCAGGACATGGAAACAACCTAGATGTCCATCAGCAGATGAATGGATAAGAAAGCTGTGGTACATATACACAATGGAGTATTACTCAGCCGTTAAAAAGAATTCATTTGAATCAGTTCTGATGAGATGGATGAAACTGGAGCCGATTATACAGAGTGAAGTAAGCCAGAAAGAAAAACACCAATACAGTATACTAACACATATATATGGAATTTAGGAAGATGGCAATGATGACCCTGTATGCAAGACAGGGAAAGAGACACAGATGTGTATAATGGACTTTTGGACTCAGAGGGAGAGGGAGAGGGTGGGATGATTTGGGAGAATGACATTCTAACATGTATACTATCATGTGAATTGAATCGCCAGTCTATGTCTGACGCAGGATGCAGCATGCTTGGGGCTGGTGCATGGGGATGACCCAGAAAGATGTTCTGGGGAGGGAGGTGGGAGGGGGGTTCATGTTTGGGAATGCATGTAAGAATTAAAGATTTTAAAATTTAAAAAATAAAAAACTAAAAATTAAAAAAAAAATAAAAAAAAAATAAAATATAGAAGACTACCAAAAAGAAAAAAAATAAAATAAAATAAAATGTTACATCATTAAGAATGCTTGCTTTTGGTTTATCTTAGAAATCATTTATCAAGTAAAGGAAGTTCTATTTTCTATTTTGATAATTATAAGTGGATGTTGAATATCATCAAATGCTTTTCCTCTGTGTATGAGTATGACCATACATCTTTCCCTTTTTAATATGTTAATATCAGTTCAGTTCAGTCACTCAGTCAGCTTTCTTCACAGTCCAACTCTCACATCCATACATGACCACCGGAAAAACCATAGCCTGCCAGAACTTACACAGTACTGGGAAAGAGACTCTTGTAGGGCACAAAAGAAACTTGTGAGCACCAGGACCCAGGAGAAAGGAGCAGTGACCCCACAAGACACTGACCCAGACTTGCCCAGAAGTGTCCAGGAATCTCCAGTGGAAGCATGGGTTGGTGGTGGCCTGCTGCAGTATTGGGGGCACTGAATATAGCAGTGTTTCCATGGGATCTCTTGAAAGAGGTCACCATTATCTTCATTACGTCCTCTATAGTTTGGTCCCAGGTAAATATGCAGATGACACCACCCTTATGGCAGAAACTGAAGAAGCACTAAAGAGTCTCTAGATGAAAGTGAAAGAGGAGAGTGAAAAAGTTGACTTAAAGCTCAACATTCAGAAAACAAAGATCATGGCATCTGGTCCATCACTTCATGGCAAATAGATGGAGAAACAATGGAAACAGTGGCAGACTTTAATTCTTTGGGCTCCAAAATTATTGCACATGGTGACTACAGCCATGAAATAAAAAGACGTTTACTCTTTGAAGAAAAGTTATGACCAACCTAGACAGCATATTAAAAAGCAGAGACATTAATTTGCCAACAAAGGTCCGTCTAGTCAAGGCTATGGTTTTTCTAGTAGTCATGCATGGTTGTGAGAGTTGGACTATAAAGAAAGCTGAGCACCAAAGAATTGATGCTTTTGAACCGTGGCATTGGAGAAGATTCTTGAGAGTCTCTCGGACAGCAAGGAGATCCAACTAGTCCATCCGAAAGGAAATCAGTCCTGAATATTCATTGGAATATTGGACTGATGCTGAAGCTGAAACCCCAATACTTTGGCCACCTGATGCAAAGAACTGACTCAATGGAAAAGACCCTGATGCTGGGAAAGATTGAAGACAGCAGGAGAAGGGGACGACAGAGGATGAGATGGTTGGATGGCATCACTGACTCAATGGAGATGAGTTTGAGTAAACTCTGGGAGTTGGTGATGGACAGGGAAGCCTGGCTTGCTGCTCTCCATATGGTTGCAAAGAGTTGGACACAACTGAGCAACTGAACTGAACTGAACTAACTGAAATAGCAGGGAGGGAACACAGCTCCACCTATTAACATAAAATTGGATTAAAGATTTACTAAGCATGGCCTCGCCCATTAGAACAAGACCCAGTTTCCCCCTCAGTCAGTCTCTCCCATCAGGAAGCTTCCATAATCCTCTTATCCTTCTCCATCAAACAGCAGACAGACTGAAAACTACAGTCACAGAAAACTAAACAATCTGATCACGTGGACCACAGTCTTTTCTAACTCAATAAAAGTATAAGCCACGCAGTGTAGGGCCATCCAAGACAGGCGGGGCATGATGGAGAGTTCTGACAAAATGTGGTCCACTGGAGAAGGGAATGGCAAACCACTTCAGTATTCTTGCTTTGAGAACCCCATGAATAGTATGAAAAGGCAAAAAGTTAAGACACTGAAAGATGAACTTCCCAGGTTGGTAGGTGCCCAGGCTACTGGAGATCAGTGGAGAAATAACTCCAGAAAGTATGAAGAGATGGAACCAAAGCAAAAACAACATCCAGTTTTGGATGTGACTGGTGATGGAAGCAAGGTCTGATGCCTGAAAGAGCAATGCAATATAGGAACCTGGAATGTTAGGTCCATGAATCAAGGCAAACTGGAAGTGGTCGAACGAGATGGCAAGAGTGAATGTCAACATTTTAGGAATCAAAGAACTAAAATGGTCTGGAATGGGTGAATGTAATTCAGTTCAGTTCAGTTCAGTTCAGTCGCTCAGTCTTGTCCGACTCTGTGACCCCATGTATCACAGCACGCCAGGCCTCCCTGTCCATCACCATCTCTTAGAGTTCACTCAGACTCACGTCCATCGAGTCCGTGATGCCATCCAGCCATCTCATCCTCTGTCATCCCCTTCTCCTCCTGCCGCCAATCTCTCCCAGCATCAGAGTCTTTTCCAATGAGTCAACTCTTTGCGTGAGATGTCCAAAGTACTGGAGCTTCAGCTTTAGCATCATTCCTTCCAAAGAAATCCCAGGCCTGATCTCCTTCAGAATGGACTGGTTGGATCTCCTTGCAGTCCAAGGGACCCTCAAGAGTCTCCTCCAACACCACAGTTCAAAGGCATCAATGCTTCGGTGCTTGGCCTTCTTCACAGTCCAACTCTCACATCCATACATGACCACAGGAAAAACCATAGCCTTGACTAGGCGGACCTTAGTAGGCAAAGTAATATCTCTGCTTTTGAATATACTATCTAGGTTGGTCATAACTTTTCTTCCAAGGAGTAAGCATCTTTTAATTTCATGGCTGCAGTCACCATCTGCAGTGATTTTGGAGCCCCCAAAAATAAAGTCTGACACTGTTTCCACTGTTTCCCCATCTATTTCCCATGAAGTGATGGGACCAGATGCCATGATCTTCGTTTTCTGAATGTTGAGCTTTAAGCCAACTTTTTCAGTCTCCACTTTCACTTTCATCAAGAGGCTTTTTAGCTCCTCTTCACTTTCTGCCATAAGGGTGGTGTCATCTGCATATCTGAGGTTATTAATATTTCTCCCAGCAATCTTGATTTCAGCTTGTGTTTCTTCCAGCCCAGCATTTCTCATGAGGTACTCTGCATATAAGTTAAATAAGCAGGGTGACAATATACAGCCTTGATGTACTCCTTTTCCTATTTGGAACCAGTCTGTTGTTCCATGTCCAGTTCTAACTGTTGCTTCCTTACCTGCATACAGATTTCTCAAGAGGCAGGTTAGGCGGTCTGGTATTCCCATCTCTTTCAGAATTTTCCACAGTTTCTTGTGATCCACACAGACAAAGGCTTTGGCATAGCCAATAAAGCAGAAATAGATGTTTTTCTGGAACTCTCTTGCTTTTTCCATGATCAATGGATGTTGGCAATTTGATCTCTGGTTCCTCTGCCTTTTCTAAAACCAGCTTGAACATCAGGGAGTTCGTCTCCAAGGCAAATCATTCAATATCACAGTTATCCAAGTCTATGCCCCAACCAGTAACACTGAAGAAACTGAAGTTGAATGGTTTTATGAAGACCTACAAGACCTTTTACGACTAACACCCAAAAAAGATGTCCTTTTCATTCTAGGGGACTGGAATGCAAAAGTAGGAAGTCAAGAAACACCTGGAGTAACAGGCAAATTTGGCCTTGGAATGAGAAATGAAGCAGGGGAAAGACTAATAGGGTTTGCCAAGAAAATGCACTGCTCATAGCAAACACCCTCTTCCAACAACACAAGAGAAGACTCTACACATGGACATCACCAGATGGTCAACACCGAAATCAGATTGATTATATTCTTTGCAGCCAAAGATGGAGAAGCTCTATACAGTCAACAAAAACAAGACTGGGAGCTGACTGTGGCTCAGATCATGAACTCCTTATTGCCAAATTCAGACTTAAATTGAAGAAAGTAGGGAAAACCACTAGACCATTCAGGTATGACCTCAATCAAATCCCTTATGATTATACAGTGGAAGTGAGAAATAGATTTAAGGGCTTAGATCTGATAGACAGAGTGCCTGATGAACTATGGAATGAGGTTCATGAAATTGTACAGGAGACAGGGATCAAGACCATCCCCATGGAAAAGAAATGCAAAAAGCAAAATGGCTGTCTGGGGAGGCCTTACAAATAGCTGTGAAAAGAAGAGAGGGGAAAAGCAAAAGAGAAAAGGAAAGATATAAGCATCTGAATGCAGAGTTCCAAAGAATAGCAAGAAGAGATAAGAAAGCCTTCTTCAGTGATCAATGCAAAGAAACAGAGGAAAACAACAGAATGTGAAAGACTAGAGATCTCTTCAAGAAAATCAGAGATACCAAGGGAACATTTCATGCAAAGATGGGCTCGATAAAGGACAGAAATGGTATGGATGTAACAGAAGCAGAAGATATTAAGAAGAGGTGGCAAGAATACATGGAAGAACTGTACAAAAAAGATCTTCACGACCCAGATAATCATGATGATTTGATGATGTGATCACTAATCTAGAGCCAGACAGCTTGGAATGTGAAGTCAAGTGGGCCTTAGAAAGCATCACTACAAACAAAGCTAGTGGAGGTGATGGAATTCCAGTTGAGCTGTTTCAAATCCTGAAAGATGATGCTGTGAAAGTGCTGTGCTCAATATGCCAGCAAATTTGGAAAACTCAGCATTGGCCACAGGACTGGAAAAGGTCAGTTTTCATTCCAATTCCAAAGAAAGGCAATGCCAAAGAATGTAATTCAGATGACCGTTATATCTACTACTGTGGAAAAGAATCCTTTAGAAGAAATGGAGTAGCCATCATAGTCAACAGAAGATTCCAAAATGCAGTGCTTGGATGCAGTCTCAAAAATGACAGAATGATCTCTGTTCAATTCCAAGGCAAACCATTCAATATCACGGTAATCCAGGTCTATGCCCCAACCAGTAATTTGAAGAAGCTGAAGTTGAACGGTTCTATGAAGACCTACAAGACCTTTTAGAACTAACACTCAGCAAAGATGTCTTTTTCATTAGAGGGGTCTGGAACGCAAAAGTAGGAAGTCAAGAAACACCTGGAGTAACAGGCAAATTTGGCCTTGGAGTACAGAATGGAGCAAGGCAAAGGCTAATAGAGTTTTGCCAAGAGAATGCACTGGTCAGTGCAAACACCCTCTTCCAACAACACAAGAGAAGATTCTACACGTGGACATCACCAGATAGTCAACACTGAAATCAGATTAGCTATATTCTCTGCAGCCAGAAATGGAGAAGCTCTATACAGTCAGCAAAAACAAGAGTGGGAGCTGACTGTGGCTCAGATCATGAACTCCTTATTGCCAAATTCAGACTTAAATTGATGAAGTGGGGAAACCCACTAGACCATTCAGGTATGACCTAAATCAAAAGAAAGTGAAGTTGCTCAGTCATGTCTGACTCATTGCAATCCCATGGAATGCAGCCTACCAGGCTCCTCCATCCATGAATTTTCCAGGCAAGAGTACTGGGGTGGGTTGCCATTTCCTTCTCCAGGAGATCTTCCTGACTCAGGGATCAAACCCATGTCTCCCGCATTGCAGGTAGATGCTTTACCATCTGAGCCACCAGGGAAACCCGTCAATTAAATCCCTTACAATTATGTTAATATAGTAAAATATATTTCTAGAGACTTATGTCTTCCTAGGATAAATTCAATTTGTTTTTGGTTTTATTTTCTAATATCTTGCTGAGGAATTTGTATCTTGTTGAGTTAGATAGGTCTGTAATTTTTCTGATGTGAAAATCAAGTTTCTATTGGATTCAAATAGTGAGTTAGGAGATCTTATTTTCTCTTATTTTGCTCTTTAGAATAGTTTAAGATTACAATACTCTGTTCCTCAAGAATTTATTAGAGTCAGCCTGTAAGGCCATCTGGTGCAAGTGTTTACCTTGGGAGAAAATGTTTAACTATAACATCAATTTTATGAAGGTTGTAGAAGTATTCATGCTATTTCTTTTCAATAAATTACAGTAAATTACATTTATGCCCGTTTTATCTCCCTTCTTTTACTCTATTTTCCCTAGCAGTTTTCTTGCTAAAACTCTACAAAAATTTTGCTTTTTTTCCAAAAGAGCCAACTTTAGGTTTTGTTGAGACCATATCGTCTTTGGTTTCTAGTTTTATTAAGTTCCTACCATTACGTTTTTATCCTACTTTCACTTTTTAAAATTTTCATTCTGTTGTGTGTGTGTGGGTGCGTGTATGAAGTTCTACTCTGTTGACACATTTCATTTGTATAATACAGTGTCATCAACTATAGTCACTGTGTTATACTTTAAATCTTCAGCCTTATTCATCACACACCTGAGAGCAGTTCTGTTCTTTTTCTAATTTTTTAGGTTGACTGCTTAGTTGGTTCATTTTCAATCTTTCTTTTCTTCTAATACAAAATTTTTAAAACTGTCAATTTCCCTTTAAATAGTGCTTTTGTTACAGTTAACTATTTTGCTAGGTAGAACTTTTATTCTTTTTAAATTTCTGCTTTATTTTCCTTTCGTTCTTTCACTCAAGTTTATCAATATATATAAATATGTATATAGAGAACAGACATCGATAGCTGTTCTGTGGTTGTTTTGTCACTAAGTCTTGTCAATTCTTTGCAACCCCATGGACTGTAGCCCACCAGGCTCCTCTGTCCATGGGATTTCCCAGGCAGGACTACCAGAGTAGGTTGCTATTTTCTTCTCCAGATGATCTTCCCAACCCAGGGACTGAACCCATGTTTAATGCAGGTGTCGCCTTCATTGGCATGCAGATTCTTTACCACTAAGCTACGCAGAAAGACCCATAACATAATGTGTGTGTGTGTGTGTGTGTGTGTACACATTTGATTGTGCTTTGTTGTTATTGTTCTTATTCTGTTTTAATATAATTACACTATTGTCAAGGAACATTGTATGTTTCAATGTCATTTACTGAGACAGACTTTAAGGTCTGTATAGGATCAATTTCCGTAAAGGTCCTGTGTATATTTAGAAGACTGTGCATTCTCTAATAGCCAGGTCTAGTTTTATAACTGTACTTTTCAAATCTTAGACCTGTTTTCTAAATGTTTCATTTTCTTAGCTTCTCAATAATTGAAAAAACTGCCAAAATCCAGTATGATAGTAAATTTGTATCCCCCAATTGGTCTTCAAATTCTTGCTTTCAAGACTATTTTACTTGACACATTCTGTATTAGAATTACTCTGTCATTTTAGTGCAGTGAGCTTTTTATCCTTAATTACTATTCCTTTTGTCTTTAATAATATGTTTTTTCTTAATGTCTATTTTTCTTTGATAGCAGCATAGCTATCTAAGCTTTCTTTTGGATAGCACTTGTACAAATTTCTATATCTTTGAACTCCACCCATGTCCTTCCTGGAGACGAAATGGCAACCCACTCCAGTATTCTTGCCTGGAGAATCCCATGGACAGAAGAGCCTGGCAGGGTCGCAAAGAGTCAGACATGACTGAAGCAGCTTAGCATACACATGTCCTTAAGTTTTACAGTGTCTCTTGTAAACCACAGATAGCTAATTTTTTAAACTTATTGTGTTTCATTTTATTCAAATTCACATTATTTTTAATCAACAAGCTAATTCATGACTTATTAATATGATTACTAACTTACCTTAACTGACTACTGCCATAATATATTTAGCTATTTTTGCTATTTCTTCCTCTTCTTTTTTCTCTGTTTTATTGCATTTTCTTCCCTGTTTCTCATATATAATTTTACTTTCTCTTATATAATGAGGACATATATTCTTTCTTATATATTGATTATTGTAACTACTAAGCTTAACATTGTCTAAATTGTCATTTTTTTAACCCTCAAAAACACAACAGGAACTTGGACTTCTTAAGTGTAGATCAATCTCCCCCACCTTACATGTGACTGCTGTTCCACATTCTAGTGCTCTCATATTGGTCCTAACAAGTTAGATATCATCATTGCTACTATTTTTTTAATGTATTTCTTTGCACACTATTCTTTCTTACATCAGAAGTTCCTTTCAAAATCATTTCTCTACTTCTGCATATTCAGCCTTTCTAATTTAATTTAGTCTCTCTTGCTAGTAGATATTACTAATATTCAGCAATGTCATTCCTTTCTGTGATACCACAGGGTCCCTTTGCAATTTGGAAATTCCTTTAACACTTCTTTGCTAAGGAAATGAAAAGCTCTCTCTATCCCCTCACACGTGCAAGTTCTGTGCCAACATGGAGTCAGAAGATGTAGTATATAAATTCCTAAGTAAAACATTTGGAAAGAACTACCCTGGAAAACCCTTGAAGCACAGCAAAATTTGTGTGATCAAGAAATAAATTTTTTAATGCTTTCAGCCACAAAGATTTAAGATGAATTTGAACTGGATCCTAACCTAGAGTTACTTTATCTAATGAAATGCATTTTGTGGTGAACCAAATTTTTGTTTATTTGAAAAAGCCTTAAAATCAATTTTGTTGGGTTCATAAAGTGAAGTTGTCAAATATTGTTTCTCTGAACTTCAGTATACTACTAATCTCTAGCTTAATTTTGTTTTCCTGTTGAGAAATCTACTAACTGTCCAAAGTTTATTATTTGTGGGTGATTTGCTTTTTCTCTGATCTCTTTTAAGATTTTTCTCTTTATCTTTTATCTTCTGCAGTTTCATCAAAAATTTATTGAAGTGTAAATTTCACTGGGTTTTTCCATACTGATGGGAGTTTTGCTTTCCATACTGATGGGAGTTTTGCTTTCTTGGAAATCTGTGGGTTTGTTTCTTTAATCTATCAAATACTCAGAGATTATTTCATCAAGCAGTTCTTTTCACATATTTTTTTCTATGCTCTTTTTCTGGAAGTCCACTTAAATAGGTTAAATTTTCTCATTTCTTTTAAAACCCTATGTCTTAAACTTTCTCACATTTTCCATCTACTTATCTCCCTGGGATACAGTCTAGTTAATTACCTCAGTAATACCTTTGAGTCAATGGGCATTAATCTGAGCAAACTCCAGGGGATGGTGAAGGACAGGGAAGCTTGGTGATCTGCAGCCCACAGGGTGGCCATGAGTCAAACGTGACTGAGTGACTGAACGGCAACAACAACAGCCTTTGAGCACATTTATTCTGCGCTAATGTCTTTGAATTATTTCAGCATTTTCTATTTCCAGAAACTTTATTTGATTCTTTTTTTTAATTTTTATTTTTTACTTTATTTTGCTTTACAATACTGTATTGGTTTTGCCATACATTGACATGAATCCGCCGCAGGTGTACGTGAGTTCCCAACCCTGAACCCCCTCCCACCTCTCACCCCATATCATCTCTCTGGATCATCCCTGTGCACCATCCCCAAACATCCTGTATCCTGTATCGAACACAGACTGGCGATTCGTTTCTTACATGATAGTATACATGTTTTTTCATATCTTTCTATTTATTTTTCTGGTGTTTTTTGCTTGTTCATTTTTATGTCATTATTTATTTCTTTGAACATTCCATCCACAATTACATTGTCTTTTCTCTTCCAAGGGTTTTTACTCTAAGAGAGCTTGTCTGAATTCTTCTATACTGACAGCTCTATAATTTCTGGAGTCACAATTCTTTTCTCTCAGGAGATGGTTTGAAACTGACTTAGTCCCTAGTGTTACAAATGAATAGTCAACTGTCAAACTATTTTTTTCCTTTGCAGAAAACTTTTTCTCTTTTGACTTTTATAAGATTTTTCTGTATCCTTAGAGTTAATAAATATCAGAATATGTTTGGAACAGTTCATTTTTCATCTTCCTACCAGGAATTCGATAAACTCTTTTCAGTCTACAAATGCAACTTTATCTTCAGCTAAGGTGTTTTTTTTTTCAAGTAACGCATATTTTCATCTGTCTTTGTCTTTCCTTTCACAATTATTCCCATAATAGTTTCCTGGATCTTTCAAGCAAATATTTCATCTTTTCCATCATAATTATTATCTCCTTCTCTTTATTTTGACTTTGAGATAATTTATGCTCTCTGACTTCAAAGGCTTTTAATTCTGGTCTCAACAGTGACAATATATTCTGTTAGTTCATCTACTGAATGGGTTTATTTAGATAAATGTAGTTTCTAACTCCAGAAAAACCTTTTAAATGCTAGGGCGGAGGGGGTGGTGGTGGTGGCTCCTAAAATTTTTTGTTGTTCAGTCACTAAGTCACGGCGGACTCTTTGCAACCCATGGACTGCAGCACACCAAGCTTCCCTGTCCTTCACTATCTCCCAGAGCTTGCTCAAACTCATGTCCATTGAGTCAGTGATGCCATCCAATCATCCCAACCTCCGTAGCCCCCTTCTCCACCTGCCCTCAATCTTCCCTAGCATCAGGGTCTTTTTCAATAAGCTCTCATATGCCAAATGCCCCATTTGTTTTCACTGATAGCCATTTTTCCAGTTGTTGGGTCCCCTTAGACGAGATGTATTATCTTTGCCCAATCATCACAGAAGCTGAGCCGCAATGTGCCTGTAATGCAGAATGAGGCATGCGTCCTGCCAATGCAGCTGGAAGAGGCCTTCCTTCTCCATAGGCTCTTGAACTCTATGGCCTCAAGGACAGGAATGGCTGAGTCCTCTTGCTGTTCCTCTGACCCTGTTAGTCACGGAGAGACCAAGCTCTACAGTGCGAATTATGTCCATTCTACTGCCGCCCAGGACTCATCCCAGAACTCCAGGCAAAGCATCAAAAGCTATGTACAATTCTCTCTACAGAGACCCCCAAGAGAGCCCTACTGTTTGTACCTAATTGCCCATAGGCACACTGTTTCTGTATTTTTGCTTTGTTTTCTACTATTTGTCCCTCATTTAGCTATTTTGGGGAGAGAGAGAAATATTTTAATTGCCAGACTTATTCAACCATCTAAAAATGGTATTTTTTTCCCTAGAAGCAGGTTTGTTGTTATGTTTTGTTTTGTTTTCCTTATAAAGATCTTTTTTTCCCCACAGCCCCCCAGATTGAAATTCTTTTAGTGTCCAAGTCCTCAGATGTAGCTTCTCTAAGCACCTCAAGTGAGAGTTCTTATAATTGCCAGCATCACCATTTAGTACTTGTGGCCCTTATAAAGTGTTATTCACTCAGTCATATCCCTGAGTAGCCCACAGGGCTACTCTCTCATAACCCACGTTCTTTCATAGCCCTGTGGCCCACAGGGCTCCTCTGTCCATGGAATTCTCCAGGCAAGAATACAGGAGTGGGTTGCCATTTTCTACTGCAGGGGATCTTCCCCCAGGGATCAAACTTGGGTCTCCTGCATTGCAGACAGATTCTCTACCATTTGAACCACCAGGGAAGCCCCTTATGGTTTTATGTATATAGATTGCTTTACTTTTCCAACTCTTAGGAAGCCTTTGTTTATGTCCTGTGACAGACAAAATGGAATTAAAGCCAGATACTTCATGTCTTCTGAAGAGAAAGAGAAGAAATACTTTCTCCTTCATTACAAATACTGCCTCGACTCTGTATGAGGTTGTTCATTCTGAGTATCTTCTTCCTCTGTCTCCTGATCTCTAAACATCCTGGAAGAACTCTCCTCACAGTGAGAAGTCTATTGTTACTGTTATATGGTACCCGAGGTCCTCATCCATGTGAAACATCAATAGATCAGAAAAATACCCCCAAAGTCCACCAATTCTATATTTCAGGAGAAAGGTGAAACATTCTAAGAAAATGGAAGGGCAAGTTAATATCATGTGGTTTTGTTTCACAGACAAGGAAATGCAAAGTAGGAGTCTTTACCATTGTTTAATTCAGCTATAATTATAATTCCAATCCCCAGTATTTATATTGAGAACCCAGGATATTCCTCTCCTATTCTATTTCATCTTAAAAAAGACAGGCACCCTCAGACACTCAGGGCTTCCCTCTAGGGTAAGAACACATTCTTTCAGCTATCCTCCCAATAACTGGTGCCTGGCCAGGGCCAGCCACACCGACTTATTACATACCTGAATAACATCTGGGCTGAGTTTAACCCCAGCCTGTGGACATCCACCAGTCCCATTTCCAAAAGTTCAATTAGTTGGACTAAGAACTTTCTCTAGAAACGCAGGGCTGAGAATATTCTAGGTGTTCTCACCGTTATGTCAAACGCTTCATCCACAGAATGAAATATTTATCCCCCCAGGGGAACCCGAGAAGGAAAGAACATGTCGAAATCAATCTGCCCATTATCACTTCTGAATGCTTTGGCTGCTCATTCCATTAGACAAACTAGTAACTCAAAGCCAGATGTTGTTTTATCCCCAAGTGATAAGTCCTACATTTGATCTAAAATTACAAATACATGGCAGGGCAGAAAATGACAATTGGAAATAGGACAGAGGATTTTATTTAACATCAGAGCACTTAGAGCATTTCTGAACTAGCCCCAGAAATCTATCTTCTATAAATATATTCTTTGTATCAGTATGTGTTTGATGACATACCAATACTTATATTCTGACTAATAAGACCGCTTTCATACAGCTCTGGCGTAACATAAAGGAAGTTATGGCTCAAAAATAAATTGTGACTTTTTTTTTTTTTTTGGCTCTGGGGGAGACAAATCACATCACCCTGCTACTTCTCCATGGCTTTCATCACCAAGTCTTTTCTCTTTCTCCACTGGGTCTCAGGGTTTGTCTTTGCTGAGGCCCAGAGAAGGCTGCCCCAGAATGTGCCTCCATGGTGTACTGATTATTCTGAGCTATAGTTTTTTAAGAAATGGCCAATGCAAGAAGGACACTCTGACCCTCCTTTCTGCCTCTCTGAAAGCAGGAAATAAGTATCCTGTACCTAGAAGTAGAAGGACATCCTAAGCCAAAGATAGGAAATTCAGGCTAAAAAACCTATAGAAACGAACCTTGTGTCTTCTTTATTTTACTACCCTAAGCCAAACTCTGGTAAGGTTCTTCACTAATTGGGCACCTAAAACCTAAGTTTTGTTGTCCTCTCAACCAGTCCAGTACTCTTGCCTGGAAAATCCCATGGATGGAGGGGCCTGGTAGGCTGTAGTCCATGGGGTCACAAAGAGTCGGACATGACTGAGTGACTTCACTTTCACTTCTCACTTTCATGCATTGGAGAAGGAAATGGCAGCCCACTCCAATGTTCTTGCCTGGAGAATCCCAGGGACTGGGGGGCCTGGTGGGCTGCCATCTATGGGGTCGCACAGAGTTGGACACGACTGAAGTGACTTAGCAGCAGCAGCAATTCTTCAGAAAAATCTTCCTTCTTTGCCTAAAGAGTATAAAAACTACCTTCTTTGGCCACTTCCTAGGTTTCATTTCTATGGGGCATCCATGTGCATGAATTAAAATCTGTTTCTCTCTTATTCACCTGGTTTGTGTCAATGTTATTATTAGTCAAGCCACAAAAACTCAAGAGGGGTGGTGAGAGAGATTTCTCCCTGCCCAACATCTTCTCAATGTGATCTCTTCAGTCTGGTAACCAAGCTAATCACATGGTAAGGAAAGCTCCCAAAGTAAGTGACAGTCCTCTTAAAACTATACCTGGAACTGTACAGCATCACTTCTGTACATTTTATTCAACATAAGTCAAAGGCCAGGCCATATTCATTATGGTGGGAGAGGACTACACAACAGTGAAAATTCTGAGAAATGTGGCCCATTTTGAGCCATCTTTGGAGACTACCTTCCACATTCTCCAAAGTGACCCTTTTAAAAGATAAATCATATCCTGTATCTCTGCTCTCAATGCTGCAAAAATTTTCCATGACTCTCATAATAGATTTCAAAGTCCTTCACATGGTCTACGTGACCACGTGGTCTCCATAACCTTGCTCCTGGGTACCTCTCTAATGTTGTTTACTGCCACTTTCTGGAAATGCCAAACACAAGTGGACCGGTGTTCTAAATTATCTGCACAATTGCTTCCACGTTTTAATTCATCGTATATTTTTAGTCTCTGAAATACACATCCAGACAGGTAAAAGATGAGGTGGAGAAGAACTTAGAATTGTTCCTACAGAACCAAGATTCTCAAAGAACACCATTTCTATTACCTTATAGGGTTTTGCTGTTGCTAAAGGCCATCACATTTAACACATTTCCTGCACACTGCACTACCAGGCAAAGGGAGAATTATTCCTCGTTTTCAATTTAAGAACCTGTAGTGACTTGTCTAATGTTAAAGACATAGTAAGCGGTAGGGCCAGAACACAAACTCAGCTACTCTAATTACTTGCTCAGTATTCTGCTGACTTTCTCATAATAAAACTCAGTTAGGAGAAACTCTGAGATATCAGACTATCAGAAAAGAACAGATAAACTGCATTAATTTATACTTACAGTGCTATCTTATCTCCTCAATTCAGTTAGTGGATAAAAATTGTATTGCAAGGTTCTCCTTGGCATTTTATGTTCTTTATTACAGACAATAACCAGAGACACATGGGCACAATGATAGTCTTCACTGAGCTACTCTTTTTGCCATGTGCTAGAGTGAGTTGCAGAGAAGGCAATGGTACCCCACTCCAGTACTCTTGCCTGGAAAATCCCATGGACGGAGGAGCCTGGTAGGCTGCAGTCCATGGAGTCACTTTCACTTTTCACCTTCATGCATTGGAGAAGGAAATGGCAACCCACTCCAGTGTTCTTGTCTGGAGAATCCCAGGGATGGGGGAGCCTGGTGGGCTGCCGTCTATGGGGTCGCACAGAGTCAGACAGGACTGAAGCGACTTAGCAGCAGCAGCAGAGTGAGTTGAGGGCTTCCCTGGTGGCTCAGATGGTAAAGAATCTGTCTGCAATGCGGGAGACCTGGGTTTGATCCCTGGGTGAGTTGGAGTTCTCCAGATTTGGGTGTTCATTAACTTCTCCATACATTCCCACCAGCTCTCTTTCTTTTGCACATTCAGCAATATCCTTAAGTGAGAGGCAATCCCTGTTTATGCAGTGCTTTTGTAACTGGCGCCAGCACTGTCAAATAAGCAAAAGATGAAAAGTAAAGGGAAAGTATTAGTCACTCAGTCCTGTCTGACTCTTTGCAACACTATGGACTGTAGCCCACCAGGTTCCTCTGTCCATGAGATTCTCCAGGCAAGAATACTTGAGTGGGTTACCATTTCTTACTCCAGGGAATCATTCCTCAGGATCAAACCTGGGTCTCCTGCATTGCAAGCAGATTTTTACCATCTAAGCTGCCAGGGAAGCCCCAAATTAAAGATGAACTCTCCAAAAAGAATTTGAAGTCCAACTTAAAGAATGAGAAATACATACATATAATAATGTAAGAACAAAACAGGAAATTTAGCCATAATGCAAAATATCAAAAATAAAAGTGAGTGTGTGAAAGACTTTAAAAGTTCATTACCTCCTATAGGAAGGTGTCAAATTATTACCAGTCCCAGGCATAGGCTGTTTCTCACACTATACCCAGGAACTGATGCTTCTCACCTATTATTGGGAAAGCTGTTCCCTATGAAGATTAGAGGGACTTTGAATGTACGTACCTTGAAGTATATTTCAGAATATATACCTTTTGGATAATTTCTCAACAATTTACTTTATCTAAATATTTGCAGTATGTTATCAATGTGGCTCACACTGGTGAAGTCTAGTTACAGGATAAACTTCAAACCTTGCCTCATTCTGTAAGACAACATCATGCTCATGGTGTTCAACATTAAAGGTGAGTGAGAACAGTCCACGTATTTTTATCATTAGCTTCAGAAATCTAACAAGCCATGCTGATTCACAGACAACCAGAGCAACCTCTCCCTAGAATTTCAACCTCAAAGCAGGTGGGGATGTGTCTAAATATAAATGGAAGTTTCAAGAACAGAGTGGAGCGTATTTCCAAAGCAGTACACTCATAGATGTCTCGGTCCATGAAGAGTCATGTGAATCGTCTATCCATTTTATGAGAAACAGCAGGGAAAAGTAGCCCTGGTCTCGGTAGCAGGAAGAATTGTGCTTCTACAGAAGAACTAGTTACTGAACTTTGTGAAACTCGTAGCAGCTTATGGTCCTTTTTTGCAAGTATATACATTTCATGATTGTAATGATGAATTTTGTGCCATCTGGGCTGGGATACCATGCACAGTTTTGTGGTCAAACCCTATTCTAATTCTGATTATTCTTTGACAGTTACAATTCAGAAGACTCTGAGTAAAGCAGATTGTCTTCAATAATGTGGTTGGGCCTTATTCAATCAGCTGAGGGACTAAGTAGAAGGAAAATCAGACCTCCCCTGAGCAAGAATGAATTCTGCCTGCACATGGTCTTCAGACTTGAGCAACAGCATTTCTTCTTCCTTGGTCTCCAGCTTGCCAAGACCCCACAACAGATTTTGGATTCACCAGCCTCCGTAAGTATCTTGGCCAATCTTTAAACTAAATATTAATTGCTTATTATAAATCTTTATTATATTTATTTACTGAGTATATACTACATGTCAGGCTCTGTACAAAGCAGTGAGCAAAATAGACAAGGTCTCGTCCTTCACAAAATGATAGTTCAGACCTGTTTTTGTGTCCTGTAGCTAACTAATAATACAGTAGCTGCTATACACATGTGGCTAGGGGCCACTTAAAATGTAGCGATTCCAAACTGAAATGTGCTGTAACTACAAAATATTTCAGTTCAATTCGGTCACTCAGTCACGTCCAACTCTTTGCAACCTCATGAACCGCAGCACGCCAGGCCTCCATGTCCAACGCCTGGAGTCCACCCAAACCCTTGTCCATTGAGTCAATGATGCCATCCAACCATCTCATCCTCTGTCATTCCCTTCTCCTCCCACCTTCAGTCTTTTCAAGCATCAGGGTCTTTCCATTGAGTCAATTCTTCACATCAGGTGGCCAAAGGATTTGAGTTTCAGCTTCTATATCAGTCCTTCCAATGAACACTCAGGACTGATCTCCTTTAGGATGGACTGGTTGGATCTCCTTGCAGTCTTCTTGCAGAACTCCAACACCACAGTTCAAAAGCATCAATTCTTTGGCACTCAGCTTTCTATGTAGTCCAATGCTCACATCCATACATGACCACTGGAAAAACCATAGCCTTGACTAGATGGAACTTTGTTGACAAAGTAATGTCTCTGCTTTTTAATATGCTGTCTAGGTTGGTCATAACTTTTCTCCCAAGGAGCAAATGTCCTTTAATTTCATCGCTGCACTGATTTAATTTCATCTGCACTGATTTTGGAGCCCCCAAAAATAAGTCTGCCAATATTTCCATTGTCTCCCCATCTTTTTGCCATGAAGTGATGGGACCAGATGCCACAATCTTCGTTTTCTGAATGTTGAGCTTTACCAATTTTTTCACTCTCCTCTTTCACTTTCATCAAGAGACTCTTTAGTTCTTCTTCACTTTCTGCTATAAGGGTGGTATCATCTGCATATCTGAGGTTATTGATATTTCTCCTGGCAATCTTGATTTCAGCTTGTGCTTCATTCTGCCCAGCATTTCTTATGATGTACTCTGCATATAAGTTAAATAGCAGGGTGACAATATACAGCCTTGACGTACTCCTTTTCCTATTTGGAACCAGTCTGTTGTTCCATATCCAGTCCTAACTGTTGCTTTCTGACCTGCATACAGGTTTCTCAAGAGGCAGGTCAGGTGGTCTGGTATTCACATCTCTTTCAGAATTTTCCACAGTTTCTTGTGATCCACACAGTCAAAGGCTTTGGCATAGTCAATAAAGCAGAAATAGATGTTTTTCTGGAACTCTCTTGCTTTTTCCATGATCCAGTAGATATTGGCAATTTGATCTCTAGTTCTCTGCCTTTTCTGAAACCAGCTTGAACATCTGGAAGTTCACAGTTCACATATTGTTGAAGCTTGGCTTGGAAAAATTGGAACATTACTTTGCTACTGTGTGAGATGAGTGTAATTATGCAGTAGTTTGAGCATTCTTTGGCATTGCCTTTCTTTGGAATTGGAATGAAAACTGACCTTTTCCAGTCCTGTGGCCACTGCCGAATTTTCCAAATTTCCTGGCATATTGAGTGCAGCACTTTCACAGCATCATCTTTTAGGATTTGAAATAGCTCAACTGGAATGCCATTACCTCCACTAGGTTTGTTCGTAGTGATGCTTCCTAAGGCCCACTTGACTTCACATTCCAGGATGTCTGGCTCTAGGTGAGTGATCACACTGTCATGATTATCCAGGTCATGAAGATCTTTTTTGTATAGTTCTTCTGTGTATTCTTGCCACCTGTTCCTAATATCTTCTGCTTCTGTTAGGTCCCTACCATTTCTGACCTTTATCGAGCCCATCTTTGCATGAAATGTTCCCTTGGTATCTCTAATTTTCTTGAAGACATCTCTAGTCTTTCCCATTATATTGTTTCTTTGCACTGATCTCTGAGGAAGGCTTTCTTATCTCTCCTTGCTATTCTTTGGAACTCTGCATTTAAATGGGTATATCTTTCCTTTTCTCCTTTGCTTTTCACTTCTCTTCTTTTCTAAGCTATTTTGATTTTTTGCATTTCTTTTTCTTGGGGATGGTCTTGATTCCTGTCTTCTGTACAATGTTACAAACCTCCAACCATAGTTCATCAGACACTTTCTATCAGATCTAGTTCCTTAAATCTGTTTCTCACTTTCACTGTATAATCATGAGGGATCTAATTTAGGTCATACCTGAATGGTATAATGGTTTTCCCTACTTTCTTCAATTTAAGTCTGAATTTGGCAATAAGGAGTTCATGATCTGAGCCACGGTCAGCTCCTGCTCTTGTTTTTGCTGACTGTATAGAGCTTCTCCATCTTTGGCTGCAAAGAATACAATCAATCTGATTTCGGTGTTGATCATCTGGTGATGTCCATGTGTAGTGTCTTCTCTTGTGTTGTTGGAAGAGGGTGTTTGTTATGACCAGTGCATTCTCCTGGCAAAACTCTATTAACCTTTGCCCTGCTTCATTCTGCATTCCAAGGCCAAATTTGCCTGTTACTCCAGGTGTTTCTTGACTTCATACTTTTGCATTCCAGCCCCCTATAATGAAAAGGACATCTTTGGTGGGTGTTAGTTCTAAAAGGTCTTGTAGGTCTTCAAAGAACCATTCAGTGTCAGCTTCTTCAGCATTACTGGTCAGGGCATAGACTTGGATTACCATGATATTGAATGGTTTGCCTTGGAAACAAACAGATCATGCTGTCATTTTTGAGATAGCATCCAAGTACTGCATTTTGGACTCTTGTTGACTGTGAGTGCTACTCCATTTCTTCTAAGGGATTCTTGACCACAGTATTAGAAATAATGGTCATCATTCCAGTCCATTTTAGTTCTCTGATTCCTAAAATGTCACCGTTCATTCTTACCATACTTGTTTGACCACTTCCAATTTGCCTTGATTCATGGACCTAACATTCCAGGTTCCTATACAATATTGCTCTTTACAGCATCAAACCTTGCTTCCATCAGCACCCACATACACAACTGGATGTTGATTTTGCTTTTCCTCTGTCTCTTCATACTTTCTGGAGTTATTTCTCCACTGATCTCCAGTAGCATATTGGGCACCTACTGACCTGGGGAGTACATCTTTCAGTGTCCTAACTTTTTGCCTTTTCCTACTGTTCATGGGGTTCTCAAGGCAAGAATACTGAAGTGGTTTGCCATTCCCTTCTCCAGTGGACCCCGTTTTGTCAGAACTCTCCACCATGACCTAACTCAATGAAACTATGAGCCAGGCCATGTAGGGCCACTCAAGATGGACAGGTCATGGTGGAGAGTTCTGACAAAATACTTACTGAATTTCAAATACTTAGTATGAAAACAGGGAGAAGGCAATGGCACCCCACTCCAGGACTCTTGCCTGAAAAATCCCATGGACGGAGGAGCCTGGTAGGCTGCAGACCATGGGGTCGCTAGGAGTCGGACACGACTGAGCAGCTTCACTTTCACTTTTCACTTTCATGCATTGGAGAAGGAAATGGAAACCCACTGCAGTGTTCTTGCCTGGAGAATCCCAGGGACGGGGGAGCCTGGTGGGCTACCATCTATGGGGTCGCACAGAGCTGAACATGACTGAAGCGACTTAGCAGCAGCAGCAGCAGCAGTATGAAAACGAAGTTAAATATCTCGAAATGTTACATTGATTGTATGTTGAAATGATAATAGTTTGGAGGTATTGGAGGAAACAAAACATAGTTAAAATTTTAAATAAACCACCTTGTATAATCATTTATACACAGCTACACAGAGAAGGGTAACCCTGGCAGAAAGAGAGCAAGCAAAGGAAGAGACAAACTATCCTGAAATGTGGTCTCCACAAGTGAGACAGTAGATAAAAAAGAATCCTGGTACCAGCGCATGCTGGGAATTGTAGCTTTATGTTCTATAATAATTGATAGCATAAAAAAAAGCTAAGAACCCAAGAACAAGAAAATTATGATGAGCATTAAACCAGCTAAAACAGAACAACTTTCGAATAAAATAAAATGTAAATATTAACTTTCCTAAAGAGAATCTATATTTGGGAAATACATACATGCTGCTGCTACTGCTAAGTCGCTTCAGTCCTGTCCGACTCTGTGCGACCCCATAGACGGCAGCCCACCAGGATCCCCCTTCCCAAGGATTCTCCAGGCAAGAACACTGGACCAGGTTGTCATTTCCTTCTCCAATGCATGAAAGTAAAAGGGAAAGTGAAGTCGCTCAGTCGTGTCCAACTCTTCGCGACCCCATGGACTGCAGCCTACCAGGCTCCTCCGTCCATGGGATTTTCCAGTACTAGAGTGAGGTGCCATTGCCTTCTATATGTGTGTATACATACATACATACATACATACATGTATATGTATGTATGTATGTATGTATGTATATATTTATATTCATGTATGTATTTATATTTATAAATATATAACATATTTATATTTATAAATATAAATACCAAATATTATTAAATATAAATATGTATGTATTAATATTTAATATTTATCAACATATTATTTATTAATAAATATTTAAAAGTATAATATAATATAAATATAAATTTTGTATATAACTTATATATTTTATATAAATTATAAAATATATATTATTTATATTATATATAATATATTTTAATAATGTATATAATTGTATATTACATAAATATAATATATAATATAATATATTTATATAATTTATAATATTACTTAAAATATAATATGATATATAATAAAATATATGATATAATATGTAACATATATAATTATATATAAATATATAATATATAATAATATTATAATATATATAATTTATATACTAATATATATCATGTATAATATATATAATATTATGATATATATAATATACATACAAACATACTCCATTTATAATATATATATTATATCATATGTAATATAATAATATGTTTATATAATGCATTTAAATAATGCATTATTATATATAATATATAACAGTAAAATATATATATTTTAATATATAATTGATAATATTATATATAATGTAATACAATATAATATATAATATATAAATATTATAAATTGCAATATATAATATTATATATTAAAATATATATAACATATAATCATAATTATATAATACTATATAATATATAATATGATATGATATTATATATTATATATTATTGATATTATAAATATATTGTATACTATATATACTATATATATGATATATATACTATACATAATATACCTATAATATATAATATATAATATATAAATACTTTTAATATTATTAGTATATGATTATTAATTATTATATAATACATGATTATTAAGGTTAATAATATTAATACTAATAATAGTTTTAATATTACAGTTTATATATTATATAATATATTACATTATATATTTATATTTTATATGTTTATATGTTTATATTAAATATATATTTATTATATGCTAAAAATAAATACAATATATATTATTATAAAATAATAAATATAATATATATTATTATAAAATAATATATGTATTTAGTATTTTATTTATTTTATTATATATAACAAATATATTTATAATGTATATTTATATTTATAAATATAAATATTTATATCATAAATATATATTTATAATATATTATAATATTATATATATAATTGTATATATTTTTATATATATATATATACCCTCTATACATGTCTTATTTGTGCTGTTTCTCTGGAGACCCCTAATACTTACAACAGGGCAGATTTTGTAGACTCTACATTCTTTCAGCTTTCACAGACTTTCCTATCATTTGATGTTTCTTTGACTGATTTCTCATACCAAGTCTCAGTTTATCTAGAGACAGAGAAACAGTCCCTGACAGCCAGGAGCCCATCTGGCATTCATAGCTAGGCCTTGATGGTCTCTTTTTTGTTGTTGTTCCATCCTGTCCAACTCTATGACCCCATGGCCTGCAGCACACCAGACTTCCCTGTCATTAACCCTCCTGGAGTTTGCTCAAACTCATATCCATTGAGTCAGTGATGTTATCCAACCATCTCATCCTCTGTCGCCCCTTTCTCCTCTTGCCTTTAATCTTTCCCAGCATCAGAGTGTTTCCTAATGGTCTTCACATCAGATGGCCAAACTTTTGGAGCCTCAGCTTTAACATCAGTCCCTTTAAAGAACATTCTGGGTTGATTTCCTTTAGGATTGGCCGGTTTGATCTCCTTGCAGTCCGAGGGACTCTCAAGAGTCTTCTCCAGCACCATAATTCAGAAGGATCATTTCTTCAGAGCTCAATCTTCTTTATGGTCAAACTCTCGCATCTATACATGACTATTGGAAAAACCATAGCTTTGACTACATGGACCTTTATCAGCAAAGTGATGCCTCCACTTTTCAATACACTGTCTAGGTTTGTTTGGTGCTCTCTTATGAGATGTCATTTTCAGAGAACGTCAACATCTCACAAGGTCAATTGTGACTCTAATGGATCAAAACAAGGACAAGACCATAATCACGTCTGAATATAAACAAAGATATTAACATTATCCAAACCACAAAAATCTAAATATCCCCCTATCTTGGCTGATAGAAATAACTGCAATTTAGCCTCAGTGTAGTCTTTCCTCTTTTTAGATAAGATTTATTAGGATAGAATTACTCCCACACTCTAACAGCATCCAATTCAGAACAAAGTCTGCTTCCTTAGTCCTACTAAAACTGGTAGACCTAAGCCCTTTAAAAAACTATTTCTAAAACTCTTCTCCTGAGGTGACTCAGAGTTCTTAATGGTATGCATTTTTTTTTTGCAGAAGCAAACAATAAACTTAACTTTTTCAACCATATGTCCAGCCATCTTTGAATAGAGAGTACTGACAACTTATTATAGATCATTCATTGCCTTATATTATTTCTGTATCAAATTTAGTTGGCTGCAATCTTTAATAAACAGCAAATACAAATTGTGAAAATTTAAAAGACTGACAATATTCTATTCTGAACACTCTCCCAATGCTACCTTGGCTGATTTCAATGTTTGTTTTAGTATCTTCTGGTTATAATCTAATACTGAATATCTAAAGCACTCTACAAATTGTTGTCTCAGAGTATAAAATTAATCCCAAGTAACTACATTGTTTCTTTTTTCTGAAGAAAACTATGGATTTATAATGATTGTAATTCTAAGTCTTATGACTGTTCTGTTGCAAATAAATTTTTTAACTGCCACTGTTAATGCAGTCACCAAAATTAAAAATGTAGATTTAAAAATTGCATTCCAATTTAGGAGATAGTGGAATGACACAGTTAAAAATTCAAATGATAAAAAAAAGACCAAACAAATTAGGGCACAGAAAAGAAGTACAAAGAGAAAGCAGTAAATAATATGACAAACAAACCCAAATGTGTGTGTGTGTGTGTGTGTGTGTGTGTGTGTGTATTAAGGTTCTTCTACTACCCAAAATGGAGTTATGTGCGTGCTCAGTCATGTCCGACTCTGGGATCCCAGGAACTGTAGTCACCAGGCTCCTCTG
Organism: Ovis canadensis; assembly: GCF_042477335.2. Lineage (NCBI taxonomy): Eukaryota > Metazoa > Chordata > Mammalia > Artiodactyla > Bovidae > Ovis > Ovis canadensis. The sequence goes on from NC_091252.1 coordinate 90,045,884, forward strand.
TCCATGGAATTTTCCAGGCAAGAACACTGGAACGGGTGCATTTCCTTCTCCAGGGGATCTTCCCAAGCCAGGAATTGAACCTGCAGCTTTTGCATCTTGTGCATTGGAAGGTGGGTTCTTTACCAGCTGAGCCATAGGAGAAGCCCATAGAGACTTAAGGCTACTACTGAGGCCATCAAAAACAGAACGAAATATGTGAAACAAAAGTCTTCAAGTCACTGAACAATGGCAAGAAAGGACAGTGATCTCAGAAATGCAAATGAGGCGAGCCCTAACATTGCCCCAGAAAACTGCCTTAACAAGTTTCTAGGCCACTGACACAGGAAGGGGAACCTAGGCAGAGCATTTGAATCAAAAGAGATAGAGCTAAGAGGCCAGGTAAGGCAAGGCACTAGAGTTTACTTAACAGAATTCTGAAGAAGAGAGGGGCACACAAAGAAAGAACTCTAAAATCTGCTGAAGACCCCTCTTGAGTATGTAACATAGCGCTGAACATTGCATATATGGGAGGAAAATATCAGACGTCAGGGAATAAAACCATCCAGAAGGATTACCTGACACACAGGGCTGAAAGCAATGCCCGTTCCTGCCAACCAAGTGAGAAAGCATTGCATTTTATGGAGCATTGGGCAGAGTATCAAGAAAGTCCTTTATTCTAATATTCAAAAAACACACAAAAGCACACGGATGAGGAAGGGAAATGATGTTCCTGCAATTTTATTTATTTTCTTAAAAATCAGTCTTTATTTTTATTATTTTCCCTATTGATTTTCTGTTTTTCATTTCATTGATTTCTCCCCTAACCTGTATCATTTCCTTTTTTTTGCTTACTTTGGGATTACTCTCCTGTCTCTAATGTCTTAAAGTTAGAAAATGAGGTCATCAGTTTGAGACTTTTTTTTCTAATGTAGAACTGTAGTGTTATAAATTTCCCTCCAAGGACTGTTTTAGCTGCATCAGTCAAATTTTAATATGTTGTATTCTCATTTTCATTCACTTCAAAGTATTTCCTAACTTCTTTTTTGAATTCTCTGTCCTATGGGTTATTTAGAAGACCTTTAAAATTCCAGAGGTTCTTTTTTCATTATTAAGGCTTCTAGTTTCATTCCATTTTGCTCAGAGAACATGCATTCTATGAACTGAATCTTTGAAACTTTATTGAGACTCATTTTATATTCCAGAATATGATTCATCCTGTTTAATTTCAGTGTGCATTTTAAAAATTGTGTACTTTACTCTTATTTGGGGAAATATTCTATAAATGTAATCTAGTTCAAATTGATTGAGAGTGTTAAACTTCTCTATGACCTTCCTGGTTTTCCATCTACTTGTGCTATTAATATTGAGAGCAGATGAGAAATATTCAAATATAGCTGTGGACTTATGGATTTCTTTATTTTTTCTCTGCAGTTCTTTTAGATTTTACTTGATGTATGTTGAGGTTCTATTATTAAATGCATAAATAATTAAGACTGCTAAGTCCTCTTAATAAATTTCTCCCCCTTATCTTTCATTATGATTCTATTGCTGATACTCTGAATACTGAATACAGAATGTTGAAATCTACTGTGATGTCAATATAGCCACAGATTTATTTTGGTTATTATTACCATGGCATATTTTCTTTTTACTTTTAATCTACTTCTGTAATTTTAAAAATACTTCCTTATGCTATTTGTTTACTTCCTTCTCCTATGGGGACTCCATTTTACAGGCACTAAGCTGAAGTTTTCTCACAGCTCTCTGATGTTCTTCATTTTATCATTCTTTTCATCTATTTCAGTTGGAAAATTCTCATTATTGTACCTGTAATTCTCTGCTGTCTAATTTACTGTTAATCTTATCCAGCGTATTTATCATCTTGGACATCATAATAGTTTTCATCTTAAGAAGTTTGATATGAGGATATATATTTGCTTCATGTCTCTACTTAATATGGTCAATCTTTCTCCAGCTTCTTGAACACATAGATTACAATCACAATAACTCTTTCAACATTGTCATTTACTAATTTTGCCATGTGTGTCATTTTAGGGTTGTTTTAGTTGATTTTTAAGTTTTCCTCAATATTGATCATATTTTCTGCTTCTGTGGCATGCCTGGTAATTTTTTACTGTATGCCAATATTATAAATTTTACTTCATAATATTGTTGGATATTTTTGCTTTCTACAAATACTTTTTGCCTTTACTCTAGAACAGAGATAAGTTTCATTAAAACAATATGATTATTTTGGCTCTTGCTTTTAAACTTTGTCAGGCAGGACCAGAGCAGTATTCAATCCATGATGAATTTTCCCTACTACTGAGATGAAGGGGCTTCCCTGGTGGCTCAGATGGTAAAGAATCTGCCTTAAATGCAGGAGACCCACATTCAATCCCTGGGTCAGAGAGATTCCCTGGAGAAGGAAATGGCTACCCACTCCAGTATTCTTGCCTGGAGAATCCCATGGACAGAGGAGCCTGAAGGGCTACAGTTCATGGGGTCGCAGAGAGTCCCACAGGACTCTTTGTCTGACTGAGCAAATAACACTTTCACTTTCACTGAGATGAAAGCCTTGTGAGTACTTTTCTTGATGTCCTATGAATTAAGAGGTTTACCACTCTGGCTGATGGAAATAGAAATGATTCTCAGCCCTAGTTAAAGTATTGCTTTCTCGAACGCTTCAGGTTATTCTTCCTCTGGTTTCAGATAGTTCCTTCACATGCATATTCTTAATCATGCTAAGTCGCTTCAGTCGTGTCCATCTCTGCAACCCCATGGACTGTACCCTCCTAGGCTCCTCTCTCCATGGGATTCTCCAGGCAAGAATACTAGAGTAAGTTGCCATGCCCTCCTCCAGGAAACCTTTCTGACCCAGAGATTGAACCTGCGTCTCTTCATTCTCCTTTGTAGGCAGGTGAATTCTTCACCACTAGCACCAGCTAAGAAGCCCATGTACTTAATGTATACCTAAAGAAAGATTTGGGAAGTTCTGCGGCTCTCTCTATGGGCAGCTCTCTCTTTTCTGCTGCTTTTCTGTGTCAACTCAAGCCCCGCTGGCCTCCATGAACTCACAACATTTTTTTCTCAGTTAAAGGAGACCACGGGATGCTGTCTGGGTTTTCTCTCTCTCAGCCTCAGAGCTTTCTCCAGACATAACACCAGGGCAATGCTCAAGCTCATTTTGTTTGTTTATAATCTCCCAGATTTCATTGTCCTTCATTGCCTGATGTCCAGTATCTTTAAAACTACTTTTGTGTAGTTTTAGTTATTTCAGAGACTATTTCAAACCCCTGGTACTCATCCCCACTGGAAACAGAACCCAGAACTGAGGTTTTAAATTTACAAAATACTGATATCAAATAGGAAAAGAATCCAAGTTTGACATAGTATACCATGATTCTGCTCAAGTATGTAATTATTGGTCCAAGATATGAGTGATTACTAAGAATGATAGGGATTGATATTTCCTTAATATGTTTTATTTCATACACAATAAAGAGAATAAGGAAGATGTCTCCCATTAAAGGCATCTGAGTCTACCCTCTACTTTTATTTTCTCAAGTGTTATGGTTTATTAATCTTCCCATAAGCTACATCAAAGGAGTGACTGGATAGCTCTCATGTGTTGTGGACATCTTTTTCTGCATTTAAAACAATACCAAGAATCATACTGGGAATCATTTGGGAAAGCAGAGACTATGAACAGTACTCATCGTGTTTCCTTTTTTACTGCTCCTTTATGGACTTCATATTGTACTTGGGCTGAAGTTCATAGAAGTTTCAATAAATGTAAACCCAGGGAGTTCATAAGCCATGTCCCAAACTCTACAACTGTAATTATTCTTTATTTTGCTCTGCTATAAGAAATGCTTATTCATATCCATATCTCAAAGCAATTTTCCATTCCATTTAGCTTATATATTTATTTAGAAAATGCTTATTGAGTGCCTGTCATGTCAAGGCCCTCTATGAGACCCCAAGTTTATAATATATGAAACAACAAATAATCTCCATACTAATGAAGTATATAATCTACTGATGACATGGAGAATAAAAGTAATCAAACAAATAAATATTTAAATATAAATTATATTCATTGCTATGGAAGAAATTGATAAGTGGCTAAGCTAGAGAATTTTAAAAAGTCAATTCTGATAATACAGGGAAGTCCTATCTAATACAGTAACATAAAAAGTGGCCCACTAAAGGAAAAGAATCAATCAGAGCAATAGCTCAAAAGTAGACTGACGGAGAGACATGTTTGTACTGAGATATTTGGAAAAGAAAGACAAAGTTGGTGTGTTCAAGGATATGAAATAAAGCTACAGTGACTGAAGTATAGTAGGGAGAGAGCAGAACCAGATGAGGCTGGAGGATAAACAGATGCCACACCACAGAGGATCCTAAGTGCAATAGTCACTGAAGTGTTCAAACCATGGAATGTCAGAATCATCTTTATCTTCTTGAAATATTACTCAACCATAAAAAAGAACAAAATAATGCCATTTGAAGCAACATGGATGGACCTAGAGATTATCATAATAAGTAAACTAAGTCAAACAAAGACAAATAACATCACTCAAATGTGAAATCTAATTTATAAAAATTATACAAATAAACTTATTTACAAAACAGAAGCAAATTTACAGATACAGAAAACAAACATGGATACCAAAGGGGAAATGTGGTGGGGGAGGAATAAATCAGGAGCTTGGGATTAACAAATGCACACTATTATATATAAGTTGATAACTCATATTATTATATTATACTTACATTTTATTATATATAACTATTATATATAAGGTTGATAACCAACAAGGGCCTACTGTACAACACAAGGAACTCTACTCAATATTCTGTGATAACCTATATGAGAAAAGAATCTGAAACACAATGAATATATGTACATGTATAAGTGAATCACTTAGCTGTACACCTGAAACTAACACAACATTGTAAATCAGCTATACTCCAATAAAATTGTTTTAAAATTAAAAAAATAATAATAATCTTTACGTTCTTGAAAGATCACTCTAACTTGCATATGTATAATAGATTGGAGGAAGGCAAAATTAGAAGCAAAGATACCAGGTAGGGAACTAATGCAAGAGTCCGGATAAGAAAGGGAAATGCCCTGAGGTGGTAGTGGTGGCGGAGATTCAGAGAGTGAGTGACTATATGTTAGGACAGAAATTTTGTCCATGGATGGATATTTTGGGATAGTGCAGTTCAGTTCAGTCGCTCATTCGTGTCTGACTCTCTGCAATCCCATGAACCTCAGCACACCAGCCCTCCCTGTCCATCACCAACTGCCGGAGTCTACCCAAAAGGGAAAGGAAAAATAAACTTCATCTCAAGTTTCTGATTTAACAATTAAGTTAATGATGTCAATACCTGAGACAGGAAAAGACTAACTGAGAAAAAGCACTGGAGGTAAAGTTAAGAGTTTATTTTCAGGCCATCAAGTTTAGAATACTGGGGAAGGGAATGGCAACCAACTCCAGTATTCTGACTGTGTGGATCACAACAAACTGTGAAAAATTCGGAAACAGATGGGAATACCAGACCACCTGACCTGCCTCTTGAGAAACCTGTATGCAAGTCAAGAAGCAACAGTTAGAACTGGACATGGAAAAACAGAATGGTTCCAAATCAGGAAAGAGTACATCAAGGCTGTATATTGTCACCCTGCTTATTTAACTTATATGCAGAGTATATCCTGAGAAACACTGGGCTGGATGAAGCACACGCTGGAATCAAGATTGCCAGGAGAAATACCAGTAACCTCATATATGCAGATGACATCGCCCTTATGGCAGAAAGTGAAGAAGAACTAAAGAGCCTCTTGAAGAAAGTGAAAGAGGAGAGTGGAAAACATTGGCTTAAAACTCAACATTCAGAAAACGAAGATCATGGCATCTGGTCCCATCACTTCATGGGAAATAGATGGAGAAGCAATGGATAGAGTGACAGACTTTATTTTGGGGGGCTTCAAAATTACTGCAGATGGTGACTGCAGCCATGAAATTAAAAGACACTTACTCTTTGGAAGGAAAGTTATGACCAACCTAGATAGCATATTAAAAAGCAGAGACATTATTTTGCCAACAAAGGTCCGTCTAGTCAAGGCTATGGTTTTTCCAGTAGTCATGTATGGTTGTGAGAGTTGGACTATAAAGAAAGCTGAGCAAAACTAATACAGTATTATAAAGTAGAATAAAGTAAAAATAAATTTTTTTAAATAAAGATGTAAAAATAAACAAAAAAAGAAAAATAAATTGAACACATTTTAAATTTTTATCTAAATTAAATTATACAAAAATTAATGAAGCAATATAGAAATGTATTATTAAAACAAAATATACTCCACATAACTTGATAAATCTTTACTGTGATTAATTGCATTGAGTTCAAAATAAATAAATATATAGTTGAATAAATATTAAAAAAAAGAAAGCTGAGCACCAAAGAATTGATGCTTTTGAACTGTGGTGTTGGAGAAGACTTTTGAGAGTCCATTGGACTGGAAGGAGGTCCAACCAGTTCTTTCTAAAGGAAATCAGTCCTGAATATTCATTGGGAAGGACTGATGCTGAAGCTGAAACTCCAATATTTTGGCCACTTGACGCAAAGAACTGACTCATGTGAAAAAACCCTGATGCTGGGAAAGATTGAAGGCAGGAGGAGAAGGGGACAACTGAGGATGAGATGGTTTGATGGCAACACCGACTCAACGGACATGAGTTTGAGTAAGCTCCAGGAGTTGGTGATGGACAGGGAGGCCTGGCATGCTTCAGTCCATTTGGGTCACAAAGAGTCGGACATGACTGAGGACTGAACTGAACTGAACTAATGTTTAGAATGTCCAGGTTTATCAAAATAGAGACATTAAATAGCCAGTTGAAAAACTAATTATGGGGAGGAGATTGAAATGAAGATGTAAACTTGGTAGTTGTTAGGTCATATGTAAAGGCATGAGATCAGATAAATTAGTTGAGGAGAAAATGTAATCAAGCAAATTAAGATTCATCTTCAAGTGTGATAGCTCATATTATAGGTCAGCATGGTTGACTGAATCATGGGATGCTCAGATATCTGGTTAAACATTATTTCTGGACATGATTGTGAGGCAGTTTCCAGAAGAGATTAGCATTTGAATTGGTAGACTAAGTACATTGTCCTTCCCCATCCACTGAGGGCCTGAACAGAACAAAAATAAGGAAGAAGGGTATATTTGCCTTCTCCCTCTGTCTGACTATTTAGCTGGAACATCTCTTGCCATTAACTCTTCTGAGGCCTTCTGACTCAGACTGGAATCTATACCACTGACTCTCTGGTTCTCAGGCCTCTCTGGTTCTCAGGCCACTGGTCTTCTTGGGTCTCCACACTGTAGAAGGTAGACCATGGGACTTTTCAATTTCTCCATAATCACTTGAACCAATAACCTTGTATGTTTGTTTGTTTAATGTGAAAAATGTTTGATCTCGCTAGTAATGAAAGGTAATTTTATAAAATTGTGCTAGATTTGTAAAGAATTTTTAAAATTGCAATAAAAAAATAATTATAAAGGATCTCAACAAAGGTTCAGAGATTGCACACTGTAATGACCACACCTGGTCTGATGTGACTGTTACAACTTCCAATCACTTTTTGATAAATAGATGATAGATACAGAGATAGATTCAGAAATACATACTGTTTCTCTGGAGAAGGCTAATTCACCAATGGACTCTAACAACTCAATTTCAGACAGAAGAAGAGAATCATAGATGGGGAAGAAAAGAGGGTGGAATGATATCATGAAAGCCAAGAGAGGAAAATGTTTTAAGAATGATAATGAAGTAGATTGAGAAAAGGCATGTGTCAATTAGATGTAATTGTCAATAGCAATCTTGTGAAGAACACTTCTTTATGAAACACTAGAAATGACAGTAAGATGAAGTAGGTTAAAATGAGAAAGTGTCACAAATAACTTGAAAAGAGTATTTCTGAAGGAAATCAATGAACTGGGTGGTAAATGGAGATATGGTGTCAAGAAAGCAATTTATAAACATCTAGATGATAGATAGATATCTTTTCTCACTTTTCTTACTGAAGTAGATCCTGAATATTTGCCCTGATACAAATTTGAAACACACAAATAATTTAGGGAAAGAAATCAAAGTTACCTATCATTATCAAGGGTGGTAGGGTTCATGGCAGTTCAGGTACATGGAAAGTCACTCTATCAATATTTGTGCAAGCCAATGTATTTCAGAAACTTATTAGTATCAACACAGTTTTAAAATATAACTATCCAACCAAAAATATCTTTTCTGTCTAACAAGAAGAAATGGTTTTGACATAGATTCTTGTAAAATTGAAGCAATTTATATGATACATGTAGCTATGGAAAGCTTTCTTTCTCTGACTGTAAAAACTAAGTACTACCAGGCCAAAAGCAGAGTGTTTGTCCTTCAATGTAACTTCAAGATTTGCTGTTCCTGCAATTTTACTGCTAAACAGAGCCAAACTCACAGAATATTTCCAGCAAATATGAGAACGCTTCAGGTCTTTCCCCACAAATGGATGAGTTATGGATAGGTGAAGGGTAGGTAAATTAGCATAGATGATGAAATGAACAAAGCCCTGAGTTCCAAGAGAAATTTAGAGATAAGTCTATTTAATATAAAAAAGATGTACAATTGAGGGGAAGAGACTATTTTTTAATTTATCAGTTTCTATCCAGTAATGTCAGGCAGATTATATTCATTCTTACTGAACACAATGAATTTGACCTTACAATTTAAATTTACAGATGAAGAAATTATATTTTATGGAAGTTAAACATCTTACCGAAGTACATACAACCAGTAAGTATCAGAGCTAGGGTTTAGGTCCAGCTTTTCCAAGGCCAAAGCTAATGTTTCCAAAGATACAGCATAATGATCAGCAGTAGAAGGAAGTGGTTAAGAATGCAGGATAGGAATCAGATGGCCTGATTCCAATATCTGTTCCACTCCATATTAACCTGTGAATTTGGGCAAGTTATTTCTCCTGCTCTATCTCAGTTTTCTCATTGATAAAACGGGAATAACAGTAATATTTACCTCATAGGATTGTTATGAGAATTAAATGAGTTTAAACGGTGTTAGGACCATATACCTCAGTAAGCAACAAAAATTAGTACACTAATCTTAACAAGACCAGTTCTTCTCTATTTGGTAAGGTTACACTTTTGGGGGGCTTCCCTTGTAGCTCAGACAGTACAGAAGCTGCTTGCAGTGCAGGAGATCTGGGTTCGATCCCTGGGTTGGGAAGATCCCCTGGAGAAGGGAATGGCAACCTTCTCCAGTATTCTTGCCTAGGGAATTCCATGGACATGAAGAAAGGAGACCAATGGGATCATAAGGAGTCGAACACAACTGAGCAACTAACACACTAGCCCTTTTGTTCAGTGTTCTTAGTAACTAGTGAGCAAAGATGCTACACAACCAAATCACCCTAAACTACTTTTAATCTTTTATCTGAACTCAGACAACCAGAATTTTTATTTCAAAATTCTGACAAAACCATCTTTGGTCCATCATTTCTTTACTTATTTGCTCTTTGTTCAAGCTTTCCCTACCCCATCCTCCAATTAGCCTTTGTTTACCTTTCTGTATGTAAAAAGAAAAACAGTGGCTAAATCCAGCAGCACCAAAGCTGGGAAAGCTTCCAGGTTCATTTGCAGAGCACTCCACAGAGCGTGGAGAAGTGTAATCTTTCACGGTATCGTTAAGTCTGCACCAAGTCTGCATTCTAAAAACTCACTGGGAGAAGGGAACGCCAACAGGAGGAAGCAGCTGGGTCAGCACGCTTCTCCATTCATTGCACAGTAATGACTTTGGCTCACACTAATTGCCCATTTCTTCTACAAATAAGAGAATTCAGATGAGTAGATGTGGCAGAACTGGTTGCTCTAAGATGATAGAAAAGGACTCCTTTCTTTTATATAATCATAACCCTTTGTCCTTGGGATTGTTACCTGCAATAAATGTCATTCTAGGAGAAGGACTAGCCCTTACCTCCCATCAAAACCTTTCCCGGAAAGTTGGAGCACAGAACTCTCATATTCTTTCATATTGTGGCAGAACAGCAGCAGAACAAGGCACATTACTGAAAAAGCATAGTCCTGTGGAGGTAAAGCTGATCTGTTTTGTTGTGAAAAGCTTTTCCACTGAATTTGCTGGAAAGGCAGGAGGAAGGGCTACTTAACACTCATCTTTTGACTATTATGCATTCTGCCTTGTTCCTATAACGGAAGAGGAACTGCAAACACAAAAATGTAATCAACAACATGAGGATAGAATGATGCTGGCATGTATGTGTGCATGTCCATGTTTCCCTGGAGTGGCTAGGGAAAATAAATGAGATCTATGCCAGAGTTAGCAGTTTATAGAAATTATTTCAGAGTTCTTATAATTATTGTGGTTGTGGTTAAATTTTATACTATATTTGGAAGTTTGATAAATGGAGGGAAATCCAAAGCTCCTAGCTATGGGAATTAAATATTTGGGAAAATGAAATTAAGGCAAAAGAGAAGAGAGAAAAACATCAACAGATGAAAAGTTTCACAAAGTGTTGTTTTCAATATAATTATAAATTACCTCATAATGACCTGTATGTTTACCCATGTGTGTGTGCATTCACATATGGTCACACACACACACAAATTAAGGCAAAGCAATTTGAATTAAAATAATATCCACGTTTCAATTATCTGCATGCTGCAAGAAAAGTAAAAATGATTGTGACCACAATAACTTTTGCAATTGTTTTAGTTTCCATTTCAATCACGTGTAGACTATTTTAGAGCAGTTTTTCTTTTTAAGAAAAACTGTTGGCATTGGAATGGAGAACAAAATAAGCCCATTTATTTTTTCACAGATAGACTACTATTACAGATGGTGCTATTAAAATTATGTCAAAACAATGTTCACAAAGAAGTAGGATTTAACTTCAAATATTTTTAAAAGTTCATCAAGAAAGAAAAATAGTGATACTCTGAGAATCAAGATAAGATAAACTTCCAGATAATTCATGCAATACTTCAACTACCAACAAAATAATTTAACTTATTGAACTTGCTCTTCAAAATGGAAAAACTTAAATATCTCCTTCAATTCTTTTCATTATGCCATGGAATCTTCATCTCAAGAACACAGGTAAATGAGAGGAAAATTGTATCTTTAGCACCTATGGGATGGGAACTACTCAAAAATATCAATGGAACTGACTATTTATGATTATTGCTTCAGTAAATGGTTTAATATGGGATACATAATAAAAATATAAGAAGTTAAGACTTTTAAAGATGAGCTTGAATATTTGACAAACTTCTGAAATGATCTCAAGCAAGTAAAAGTCAACAGAAATAAACATTTGTCTTCTAACTGCTGTCATGATAAGAATTTTCCAGCAGATAGATAACCAACCTTTGGTAAAGTTCAGCAGTCCCAAAACTTTTTGCCATGCATTTTATTTCTATTACTAACATTATTACATCAGCTCCACCTCAGATCATCAGGTATTAAATCCTGGAGGTTGAGGACCCTTGGTTTAGATATCACAGGCTGCATTGCTTTCCTTCTTCTGAGTTGCTGGGTGGATTAAGACTGAAATACAGTTTACAGAGTTTCCACTGTTGGCAGAAAGGCATATGTGATGACATCTGTTCTCAGAGCGCTTCTTGGATATCGTACTTCCAAACAGTTAAAGCAGCAAATAATGGCACATTCTAGCATCTATGAGCCAAGCTGGAAACTTATTAATACATTCAAAATCAGATGTTTAGTCAAAGTGGGTCTATGTTTTTAATTTCATTTCAATCAACTAATTTTTTGCCCTTAAACTTACTCATCCTCAGCAATGTTTAAAAATAAAAATAGGTTCTTTGAAATATTTCCCAGAAATACCTGAAATGTGAGTAAATTTGTCTAGTAATATTTATTGCTCAATATCTTCAATTATTTAGACCTTCAAAAGAGGGGAGGAGAGTTTTCAAGTGGGCTTATCCTTGGACTCTAAACATTTACCCCATAGAAGCCTCGTCGTGTCTGACTCTTTACAACCCCATGGACTGTAGCCTACCAGGCTCCTCTGTCCATGGGATTTTCCAGGCAATAGTACTGGAGTGGATTGCCATTTCCTTCCCCAGGGGATCTTCCTGACCCAGGGATCAAATCCAGGTCTCCCACATTGTAGACAGATGCTTAACCGTCTGAGCCACCAGGGAAGTCCCCTAAACATTTTGATTCCTACTATTTAAAGGCAGTCAAAAGTCCAGAGAAAATAAGAATAACGAAGAAATTTATGTAACGAGTAACAACCAGTTGAAGTCAGAATACTTTCAAAGAATACTGTATGAAATTCTAGGGAGAACTGAGAGACAGTTATGTAGATTTAATTTAAATCTCCAGTACAAGTATGTGAGAAAAAATAACTAGTTTGAAAAATTCTATTAGCAATGGCATTCAAGCACCTAAAACAATCAATGCATGTTGGTAAAATGTAAAAATAAGTTTTGTGAATTTATCAATATAACAAACATTTATGGAAAACTTACTTTATGCCAGAAAAATTCATTTATGCCTTCATGTAATTAATATTAAATAGTGAAGGACAGGGAAGCCTGGAGTGCTACAGTCCATGGGGTTGCAAGGAGTCACACATGACTTAGTGACTGAACAACAACAAAGTCAAAAACACTACCTGCCCAAGTAAAATACATACATTAGTGTGGATGGTGAGAAGTGCTAAATAAAGCTTGATGCTGTGTAGTAAGAAATGAAGTTGCAATGCTGTGTCTGTTAGTTAACTGCTGCTGCTGCTAAGTCACTTCAGTCATGTCCGACTCGGGGTGACCCCATAGACAGCAGCCCACCAGGCTCTGCCATCCATGGGATTCTCCAGGCAAGAACACTGGAGTGGGTTGTCATCGCCTTCTCCAATGCATGAAAGTGAAAAGTGAAAGTGAAGTCGCCCAGTCGTGTCCGACTCTTCGTGACCTCATGGACTGCAGCCTACCAGGCATCTCCGTCCATGGGATTTTCCAGGGAAGAGTACTGGAGTGGGGTGCCATTGTCTTCTCCGGTTGGTTAGTTAACTGTTACCACAATATTGCCACATTTAACAATAGGTGTTAGTTGCACGTGTGTCAACTCTGTGATCTCTGCTTTGGTTGGCTGGCTGCAGGATGATCAAGGCTGACCTCAGCTGAGATGATTGAGCCAACTCAGCTCTAACCCATGTGTTTCTCAACCTACTGCAGACCAGTCCTAGCAGATTCTCAAAGCGTTGGAAGGCATGTGAGGAGCAAGTGCAGACAGCCATGGTTTCCTGAAACCTAGCTCGAAACTGGCACATTGTCACTTCTAATTCATTCTACTGGCTAACGAGAGTCATAGTACAGGGCCTGGACTCAAAGAACAGTGTAGGTGATCCCACCCACTGAGAGAGAGAGCTGGAGAGTCAAGAGTAATAGACACAGGGAGGGGTAAAAATGGGGCCAATGACACATCAACAGGATGGAGGCTGCTTGAAAAGAGTGGTCAAGAATGGGGTTATTGATCTCTATGATCTAATTGATCAGATACCTTAAGGAGGTGAAGGGATGAGCCATTGGGACATTTATTAATAGAAAAAATATTTCAAGTGAAATGTCCATGAAGCAAGAAGGAGAAACGGAGAGAAAGTTGTAGAGTATGGAGTTACAGAGGTGGTGGAGGGAGGTGATTGGGACACAGAACCTTCAGGGCTTGGTAGGCCCTTGAAAGAACTTTGATTTTGCTTTAAGTAAGATGAGAAGCCATTTAAAGATTATGAGAAAGGCAAAACATAACCTAATATTTAAAGAGTTTATTACAACTAACAAAATGCTGGGCAGGCTAGTGAATATCATGAAAATTGAAAGATTAATTGAGAGCCATATAAAAATATGCACTTACAGAAAATAAGATTTGATAAATGCTACATGTGGGATCCTATATACAAAACTGTGTGCATAATACTTTAAAGGAAATTTAATGGTTATTCAAGGTAAAGTGATTTACAACCTGCTTATGCTGAATTTAGAAAACAGCCCAGCTCAGCAGAGACTTCACTGTAAGGTATGACCTTGGATGTATTACTGATAGGCTCATTGAGCATAAAGGTCCTTTATGTACTGTGCATTTCTGAAAAGTTTTCTGGAGTTTTGAATTTTGAAAGTGAAGTAATTTTCCTATTACTATAATTTAAAATATGTAACCACATGCAAAAATGAGTTTAAATTACCCCCCTCCCAAAATTGTCATGAACAAGAAGAGAGTTTAACAAAGTTGCAGGTGAAAGAGTTAACATACAAATAGCAATATCATATGTATATATAAATATAATAAAACAGAAGATTTAGTGAAAAAAGACCAAACTTATAGCACCCAAAATAATAATAACAATAATACCTAGCCTAAACTTTAAGCAGACTATCCACACCTTTCTGAGGAAATCTATAAAATATCCTTAAATGTTGCAAAAGTAAATGCAAACAAATGAAAAGATATAACCTGTAATTAGATAGGAAAAATTAACATCATAATTAGATCAGTTTTCCCTGAGGTAATTTAATAACTCAATACAATACCACCAATAAAAGCCATCATGTTTTTCTTTTCTCGAACTTGACAAGTTAAGCTGTAAAGTTCATTTGAAAAGACAAACAAACTGGAAAAAAATGGGGGACTGACTAGTTTTATCATTTATTAAAGTACACTATGAATTCCCATAACAGTGTCGCATAAAAAGACAGACAAATGGAATAGAATGAAACGTTCAGGAAAAAAAAAAACCCAATTACGTATATATACATGTGTAAAATATAGAAAACAATAAAGTTGACATCTCAAGTCTGAGAAGAAAAATACTTTTTAGTAAGCGGAATTATAATAACTGGATAGCCATATGGAAAAAAAGATTAAAATTACATCCATTCCTTATACTATAAATGAGAATAAATTTAAGAAGTAAATTATATAAATAAAACATGTTATACTAGAAATAAATATGGTTAAATTCCTCTGTACTCTGGAAATCAGAAAATTTGACTACCTGCTAGTCAAAGTCCAGAAGTAATCTCGGAAAATATGAATAAACTTGAATATGGAAGATAAAAGGTACTTTATGCATAGCAAAGGATACCATAAGCAAATAAAAAAGACAAATGACAAACAGGTGGAAATATTAACTAACCTGTTAATATTCTTAATATGTAAAGAGCTCCTAAAACAAACAAGGGAAAAGAGTAATGGTCCCCTTTTTTTTTTTTTTTTTCGTAAATAGAAGCTGAACAGAAAACCCAAAGAAAACTAAAGGCAAATGTTCCAACTCTAAGGAAAGATGTTCAATCTCATTGAGAAGAGATATAAAAATTCAAACTACACCGGAATACTGTTTCTCCTCTACTATACTGACAAAAGTCACAAAAGTTAACCATGTATTGTTAAGGCACCCTTATATATTTCTATTAGGGCTGGAAAATGTAAAATAGCATACATTTACCTTTTGACCAAGCAATAACTCTAGGAATCTATCTAAGACACACTGGCAAAAAGTGTGAAAACCTCAGGAATATTTATTGCACCAATATTTGTGATAGCATAAGTCTTAAAGGGTGCCCACTTTCACCACTACAATTCAACATAGTTCTGGAAGTTTTGGCCACAGCAATCAGAGCAGAAAAAGAAATAAAAGGAATCCAAATGGGAAAAGAAGAAGTAAAACTCTCACTGTTTGCCGATGACATGATCCTCTACATAGAAAACCCTAAAGACTCCACAAGAAAATTACTAGAGCTAATCAATGAATATAGTAAAGTTGCAGGATATAAAATCAACACACAGAAATCCCTTGCATTCCTATACATTAATAATGAGAAAATAGAAAAAGAAATTAAGGAAACAATTCCATTCATCATTGCAAAGAAAAGAATAAAATACTTAGGAATATATCTACCTAAAGAAACTAAAGACCTATATATAGAAAACTATAAAACACTGGTGAAATAAATCAAAGAGGACACTAATATACGGAGAAATATACCATGTTCGTGGATTGGAAGAATCAATATAGTGAAAATGAGTATACTACCCAAAGCAATCTATAGATTCAAGCTACCAGCGATATTTTTCACGGAACTAGAACAAATAATTTCAAGATTTGTATGGAAATACAAAAAACCTCGAATAGCCAAAGCAATCTTGAGAAAGAAGAATGGAACTGGAGGAGTCAACCTGCCTGACTTCAGGCTCTACTACAAATCCACGGTCATCAAGACAGTATGGTACTGGCACAAAGACAGACATATAGATCAATGGAACAAAATAGAAAGCCCAGAGATAAATCCACACACATATGGACACCTTATCTTTGACAAAGGAGGCAAGAATATACAATGGAGTAAAGACAATCTCTTTAACAAGTGGTGCTGGGAAAACTGGTCAACCACTTGTAAAAGAATGAAACTAGATCACTTTCTAACACCACACACAAAAATAAACTCAAAATGGATTAAAGATCTAAACATAAGACCAGAAACTATAAAACTCCAAGAGGAGAACATAGGCAAAACACTCTCTGACATAAATCACAGCAGGATCCTCTATGACCCACCTCCCAGAATACTGGAAATAAAAGCAAAAATAAACAAATGGGATCTAATTAAAATTAAAAGCTTCTGCACAAAAAAGGAAAATATAAGCAACGTGAAAAGACAGCCTTCTGAATGGGAGAAAATAATAGCAAATGAAGCAACTGACAAACAACTAATCTCAAAAATATGCCAGCAACTTATGCAGCTCAATTCCAGAAAAATAAATGACCCAATCAAAAAATGGGCCAAATAACTAAATAGACATTTCTCCAAAGAAGACATATGGATGGCTAACAAACACATGAAAAGATGCTCAACATCACTCATTATTAGAGAAATGCAAATCAAGACCACAATGAGGTATCACTTCTCACCAGTCAGAATGGCTGCAATCCAAAAGTCTGCAAGCAATAAATGCTAGAGAGGGTGTGGAGAAAAGGGAACCCTCTTACACTGTTGGTAGGAATGCAAACTAGTACAGCCACTATGGAGAACAGTGTGGAGATTCCTTAAAAAATTGCAAATAGAACTACCTTATGACCCAGCAATCCCACTGCTGGGCATACACACCGAGGAAACCAGAACTGAAAGAGACACATGTACCCCAATGTTCATTGCAGCACTGCTTGTAATAGCCAGGACATGGAAACAACCTAGATGTCCATCAGCAGATGAATGGATAAGAAAGCTGTGGTACATATACACAATGGAGTATTACTCAGCCATTAAAAAGAATACATTTGAATCAGTTCTAATGAGATGGATGAAACCAGAGCCGATTATACAGAGTGAAGTAAGCCAAAAAGAAAAACACTAATACAGCATACTAACACATATATATGGAATTTAGAAGATGGTAATGATGACCCTGTATGCAAGACAGCAAAAGAGACACAGATGTGTAGAGTGGACTTTTGGACTCAGAGGGAGAGGGTGGGATGATTTAAGAGAATGGCATTGAAACATGTATACTATCATGTAAGAAACGAATCGCCAGTCTATGTTCGATGCAGGATGCAGGATGCTTGGGGCTGGTGCACGGGGATGATCCGGAGGGATGATGTGGGGTGAGAGGTGGGAGGGGGGTTCATGTTTGGGAGCTCATGTACACCCGTAGCGGATTCATGTCAATGTATGGCAAAACCAATACAGTATTGTAAAGTAAAATAAAGTAAAAATTAAAATTAAATAAAAAAAAAAAACTCAATGGACTTAATGGACGCAAATGTTCAGTCAGTCAGTTCAGTCACTCAATCGTGGCTGACTCTTTGCGACCCCATGGACTGCAGCATGCCAGGCCTCCCTGTCCATCACCATCTCCCGGAGTTCACTCAGACTCACATCCATTGAGTCCATGATGCCATCCAGCCATCTCATCCTCTGTCGTCCACTTCTCCTCCTGCCCTCAATCCCTCCCAGCATCAGGGTCTTTTCCAATGAGTCAGCTCTTCGCATGAGGTAGCCAAAGTATTGGAGTTTCAGTTTCAGCATCAGTCCTTCCAATAAACACCCAGGACTGATCTCCTTTAGGATGGACTGATTGGATCTCCTTGCAGTCCAAGGGACTCTCAAGAGTCTTCACCAGCACCACAGTTCAAAAGCATTGATTCTTCAGTGCTCAGCTTTCTTCACAGTCCAACTCTCACATCCATATATGACAGCTTTATATATAAAACTGTTTATAATTTTTAAAATGTAAGGAAAAGAAAATTTTTAAAAATTTATGGAGAAAACATTTTTTAAATGATTGTCTCTAAGTCAGGGAGGAAGAGAAAGGGGTGGTGGGTAGAAAGTAGTTAAACTTCTGTAGAAAGCATATGATTTTGTATACTTCACTTTAAAATTTTTAATTGTTAATAAAACATATTTTTTAAATTTTTATTTTTACTTTATTTTACTTTACAATACTGTATTGGTTTTGCCATACATTGACATGAATCCACCACATGCGATCCTAAACATGAACCCCCCTCCCACCTCCCTCCCCACAATATCCCTCTGGGTCATCCCCATGCACCAGCCCCAAGCATGCTGTATCCTGCTTTGGACATAGACTGGTGATTTGATTCTTACATGATAGTATACATGTTTCAATGCCATTCTCCCAAATCATCCCACCCTCTCCCTCTCCCTCTGAGTCCAAAAGTCTGCTATACACATCTGTGTCTTTTTTGCTGTCTTGCATACAGGGTCATCATTGCCATCTTTCTAAATTCCATATATATGTGTTAGTATAGTGTATTGGTGTTTTTCTTTCTGGCTTACTTCACTCTTTATAATTGGCTCCAGTTTTATCCATCTCATCAGAACAGATTCAAATGTATTCTTTTTAACGGCTGAGTAATACTCCATTGTGTATATGTACCACAGCTTTCTTATCCATTCATCTGCTGATGGACATCTAGGTTGTTTCCATGTCCTGGCTATTATAAGCAGTGCTGCAATGAACATTGGGGTACATGTGTCTCTTTCAGTTCTGGTTTCCTCGGTGTGTATGCCCAGCAGTGGGATTGCATATTTTAATATTTTAGAACTGAACTGAAAGAATTTATACAGAAATTCATTCTCAAGTCTGTAGATTTAAACTCAACTTCTGTAACAGAACATTAAATTCTATTCTGCAGTCAATCATACCTAACAGATAATCAGGCATGTGTGAAAGCAAACTTCATGTGGACTGTACTGTCACTGTGAGAGGTACTCCATTGTACAGCAGGGAAGACTGAGTCTGGGGGAGAGTCTCTCCATTGGAAACCAGGTTACCAGCTAAAATTTTAAAAATACCTAAGAAATAAAAGCCTCAATAGTTAATAACTGTATGAGAAAATAAAATTATTGCTGGAGTCTGTTCTCTTAGTGGCCATGATCTCAAGATTCAAATAGAATTGAAATTCCTTCATATTTTAAGAAAGATATTTAGGCTTATAAATCACTTAAACTAGATGCTTGGATGAATTGAAAGAGCATTGAGCTGGACCCACAGACACCCATCTTCAGTCTCTTAAAAGAATTAGATTTTTTATGGTTGATTCTATGATATTAAATATCACATAATAGTTTCAATAACTCTTCTTGCTAATCTCCAAGCCACATATAACAACATCTAAAAAGCCGAAAGGCAAACGACAAATTCATATGCAAGCAGTTCTGCAAAAAACCCTTTGGAGTTGATTCTTATATATAAATATATATATATATATATATATATATATATATATATATATATATATATATATATATATATGATTCCCTGCTGGCTCAGACCATAAAGAATCTGCCTGCAATGCAGGAGATCTGAGTTCAACCCCTGGGTCAGGAAGGTCCCTTGAAGAAGGGAATGGTTATCCACTACAGTATTCTTGCCTGGAGAATTCCGTGCAGAGAAGACACGGACAGACTACAGTCCATGGGGTCGCAAAGAGTCAGACACAACTGAGGAACTTATATGTGTGTGTGTGTGTGTGTGTGTATATATATATATAATTTACCAGAGGAGGAAATCCAGTATCAGAAAGCATGAGAAACTTTACTAAGTTTCTAAGTAAGTAACAAAGTCACAAATACCAGACCCTAGATTTTGAGCTGTTTTCTGATTTATCCCAGATGTCTCTATCTCAGAGGTCTCTCTCAGGTTATCAAGTTAAGGTAGCTGTAAAATTTTTATTTGTTTTATTTTTGCCATGCAAGTAAGGATATCTGTTACATTTCTCTGGATGTTTATGCATCAATACAGAGATCAAAAATAATATTATAATAAAATGCTTTTAGAATATCGTTAGTTTCAATACTAAATAACAAAAACATCTGTAAGCAAATATATAAAATGTTCTTCTGATGTAACCTTGAATGTCCGTTTTCACTTGAACTTCAAACCACTGTAATAGCTTCATGTGTAGTATTTACACCTGTATTTCTCATTAATAGTTCTTAATCATGTGTTTCATTAACAACCATGCTCCAAAAAAATCAGGATCAAGATATTCAAATAAGTGTGGGATGATGGTAATTATATTAATAACTAAAGTGAAAGTCGCTCAGTCATGTCCAACTCTTTGTGATCCCATGGATTACACAGCCCATGGAATTCTCCAGGCCAGAATACTGAAGAGGGTAGCCTTTCCATTCTCCAAGGCATCTTCCCAACCTAGGGATCTAACCCAGTTCTTCCGCATTGCAAATGGATTCTTTACCAGATGAGCTACAAGAGAAGCCTTAGAATACTGGAGTAGGTAGCCTATCCCTTCCATAGGGGATCTTCCAGACCCAGGAATAGAACCAGAGTCTATTGCATTGCAGGCGGATTCTTTACCAATGGAACTATCAGGGAAGCCAATGAATAACTAAAACTGATTTATATTTGAAATTCTAGGAAGAGGGGAAACATTTTATATTTGCCTATGATCTAACTTAGCTATTACTGAATGTGTTGCTTTGAAGCAAATATTTTTATGAAAAAAAATGTATGATATGAATTTTATAGCAATGGTAAATCTTGACTGATATGATAAATTTTTCTTTCTTTAAATAGAAAATGTAGGCTAAGGAGAAATATCAACAAAATTATAAATATTCCTCATATACAAAAAACATGTGTGTGTACATATATATATGCATGTATGTATATCTTTTGCACACAGACAAAGCGAAAGGGAGACATTCTACTATGCAGTGATTGAGCTTGTCTTGAGGAAACTATATTAAGCTGGGAGAGTAAATAAGGTATACAAAATAGGAAGCATGCATAAAAAAGATGATAGAATCATCACTTTAAAGGATCTTGCTGGATTTGAATTATGAACTAGCTCTAATTAAATGTAATTTTAAAATAAAACAATTTACAGTGTTGTACTTTGATCTTTCTATAATGTATTAATTTATACAATAGGAAAAATATGATTTACCAAGGATAAGAGGTAAACCTCTGTGGTCAAAAATAATCATATCTATCTTTTTCAGTTCCAACACCTGGTCCAAAGTAGATCATTAAATATTTGTTGAACTAAATTGGATTATGTTTAAGAAATTTTGCCTATACTAGACCTAGAAGGAGATGAGAGTAATGTAACTTCAAAAATAAAAAGTGAATAGAGCTCCAAAACCTGTGATGGTAGAAAAAGGAAGTTTATAATATTGTTCAGTGTTTATTAGTGAGGTTATCCTTAGAACACTGTTTTAAGAGCAGATCTACAAACTATAATATGACTAGAAAAGGGGCCAATTTCCTGAAAGAACTCAAAGCCACATCTTTTAAGACCCAGTCTAAGGAAACTAACGTTTAATTTGCAGAAGAGACTACTCAATTATTTTCAAATATATGAAGTATAATCACAATGACTTATTTATTAAATCACTCAATTGTATTATGTATTTCATTTAATCCTGGTAAAAGACATATGAAGTATTATACATTTTTTTTCCACTGATGAGAATGCTGTCACTCAGTCGGGTAAAGTAACGTATGCAAATTCCTACAGCTAAAAAGTTTAAGTTACAAATCTAAGGTTTGCAAAATGATCTGGGTTTAAGGCAAGGACTTTTTATACTGTGCTAATTTGTCTTTCACATAAGTAAGTTTAGAGTGGTTCTGTGTGTCCTCAAGAGACTGAATAATGGCAGACAGATTTCAGCTGAATATGGGTGAATTAATACATTAGTTCATAGGAGAATACGTGGTGAAGCATTTTTATTATTCTGTAGGAGATCTTTATAACATGTTATTGCTGAAATTATATCCTTCAACATAAAAAAAGATAAAAATACTGAACATTGGCAAAATTATCTATGATTAGTGGAGTTTACCAGTATTATGTTTTCCAGACAAGTGATAAAAATAATATTAGAATTAAATCTTCTTTCCAAGCTCTCTACCTCACCTTGATCCCTGTTCACCAAGGATATAGCTTTCTACAAACAACTGGGGATCTTTAATGATAGTGTTAGTAGTTAAAAGATACATATGCAGACAAATATACCCATAAATAGAAATGAGAATTACTTCAGAATTTGTGTTAACATTACCAAAAAACAAAGACAAACAAAGCAAAATTTATTAATAAAGTAGAAGCATTTGTGGATTTAAAAGTGAATTATCAAATTTTAAAGCATAACAATAATCCTTAACCTTGTATGAGCCATTCCAGTTCCAGATGTCTATGTAGTTTTTCCTGGAATGTCTACACTAGAATACACTGAAATAATGTAAACACTTGGTTTTCACAGTCTTCTACTGAGAAGCATATGTAGGAAGGCTGGAGATAAAACCAATAATTAATAACTCCAACCTATGAGATTTATATATGGAATGTCACCCTTGTCTTTCTTTGGCTTTTCAGGATGCCACAACTCCCTGTGCCTCTTTGTCAGCAAGCTAGAAATTAGATGCAAATAAAACTTCTGCTCCAGGAGAAAAAAGGGAATATGAAGTAAAGGGAATAGATATCCTCTCTCAAAGTTTGTTTTTCATCTCTTTTCAGAAAAGGAATCACTCTTGTCTCAGGCAGGGTTGAAGGGTTGGAAATTCTCCATTAGTAAAGAGACACATGGTGACTTTTTCTACAGACAGAAAAAGTCTGAGGCAAGGAGGGCTACAGAAGAGGATTCTGTGTACCCTGCACCAAATCATTGCTTAGGCAGCAGAGACAGAAGAGCTCTGGGGTCTGGGATGTCAGGATGGCGTCAGACCAGTGTCTTTTCTGTCATGGTACACTGAGAAAACGGTGCTGGAAAATGTGAGGTCAGCCCCCTTCCTTAATGCTTTGCATCCGCCAAAAACTCTCCGTTTATCTCACTCTCAACCCCTTCCCTCCAACCCCCTTTCTGGTTCTGCCTGTCCTTAGAGGTGTTTGCACAGAGGAATGCTGAGTGGGGAAACAGAGTCGTTGGATCGCTTTGCGCAAAATCCCCTTCTCTCTCCTCCCTCGGCTCCAGCCTCCGGATCCCGCACAGCTCTCCCCTCCTTCCCCACCGGCGGTGTGGGGCTGGAGCCCTGTCTGTGTACTTCTAAGGTGGGAGGGGGCTACAAGCAGAGAATAATGTCAGATGCTTAGCTCTCTCCTGCCTGACGCTCCTCTCTGGCTCCGCCGGGGTTGGTCGCTGTAAGAAATAACAGGAGCTGTGGCAGCGGCGAGACGAAGCGGCTCACGCGTGGAACCCGAAAAGTCAGGGTGCTCGCGGTTACTCCCAACGTGGTCCCAGCCGGCGGTCAGCACCATGGACAGCGGCGCCGTCCCCACGAACGCCAGCAACTGCACTGACCCCTTCACACACCCTTCAAGTTGCTCCCCAGCACCTAGTCCCAGCTCCTGGGTCAACTTCTCCCACTTAGAAGGCAACCTGTCCGACCCATGCGGTCCGAACCGCACCGAGCTGGGCGGGAGCGACAGCCTGTGCCCTTCGGCCGGCAGCCCTTCCATGATCACGGCCATCATCATCATGGCCCTCTACTCCATCGTGTGCGTGGTGGGGCTCTTCGGAAACTTCCTGGTCATGTATGTGATTGTCAGGTAAGGAAGGCCACAGGGCTCCGGATTTCGGTGGCTAATAGAGGCATAAAGGGTGTTGGGGGGGAGGATGAGAAAAAAGGAGGTAAAACAGGGGAGAATGTAGAGGTGAAATTAGACAGAGTGGTTGCAGCTTGAGTACAAAAACTTACTTTTCTATTCTTCCCTCCGTTAATAAAGACAGAATCCAAAATTTCAGAAAGAGAAGTTGCTTTAGTAAAAGCTATAAAGCTCTGGCAAAAAAAAAAAAAAAGCCTCTATCTTACAGCTTGTTTATACTGATCCAGAAGGGCTCTGGGCTCTTAACCACAGTGTCCCATAGCCCCTTCCAAAGGAGCTGTGGAAACAATAATTTGTGGAAAATAGAAGATAAATTCTAGTTATTTTATCCTTAATTGGAGGCAGAAGGGGCAGATTTCCTTCTCTATTCTTTTCAGAGATGAACCTTGGCAACTTTCCTGCTCCTGCTGATTCCAGTGTATTTGCTGCACCATTGCTGTGCCCTGCTCTTCCTCACTCCTAGAGGAAGTTTTTCTGGTGTCTTGCCACAGTAAATGGTGCTGTTTGTGTTGCCGAGACCAGTTTGCAGTTGGCAGCTACAGATCTGCTAGGGGAGTCACAAACTGAATCAGGAATAGGTCAGGTGGTTCGGAACTGCAGCACTGTTTTTCAGTGCCCCCAAAAGTTGAAACTAGTCAGAAGTGACCAAAAACAACATAATTCTGGATGATAAACTATTGCATAGGAAGTTGTAATGGTTGCTCTAGAGAAATTAAAAAGTGTCTTCATCCAGTGAAATTATTTCAGAAGAGTTTGTGGCCCAGTTTCTATTTGTCCAGATGTTCCAGGTTTATTTGGCAGAAAATATACAAGTTCAATATTAGCTGAGATTGATGTAGATTGTGTTGGTGTTGATGTGCCTATTCAAATCCTACATGTTAATATGGAATACTATGTTTTAACTTTTGAGAAGTATATGATTATTTTAACACTTTAACACGGCTCTTGATTTAGGGTTTTCTTCCTACTATGGCACTTCCATGTTTAGCTGCAATATTGGCTTCATCTATTCAGCAAGTATTGTAGGTTTCACTGGAGCTCTTAAATCATCTAACAGTCGTTTTCTCCGTTATGCTTTCTTTATTGAGGTGGTGCAAGTTGTTTGTAATCGATTTTTTCTGCTTTTTATGTCTGATTTCTTTAATTAATGATTGTTAAAGAGTAAAACTAATTTTCTTGATCTTTTGATGAAGAATCATATAAGCAGTTTCTCTGAGTAAAGAGCACCATCTATTGCAAAGAAAGCTAACAACAGAAGGAAAAATGCAGGAAGAGAATCAATGGGAAAATTTATTTTTAAAACATTTACTTTATGTAATTCAATACAAAGCTTCCTCTCAAATATGAAAACTGTCTTAGTTTGCATTTATGATAATAAAAATAACAACTAAATCCCTGCCCATGAAGGGAAAATTTATTCTTTCTCCTAAGAAAATTCATGGACTCGTAAGCTTATAGGGCCAGAAGGAAACCTAGAGGTTTTCTAGGCTAGGTGAGTAAAATGTGGCACAGAAAATATAAATTATTTCTCCAAGGACAGATAAGTTCATTAGTTCAATACCATGGGATTGCTCTTAGCCAATGTATTTTCTGTTTTAGAGTGGCTCATGATTTGAGTTAATTCAACTACAACATTGACAGAGTAGTTTAGATAATAACTTGGAAATAATAAATTAATCCAAATTTACTTCTGTAATCCTGGAGAATGAAGGACGAAAAGAAATTATAAAACCATCTTGAAATTCTGTCATCTAAAACATAATCATTTATGCTTTTATTGCTTCTCTTGGTATTTTCCTTCCTAATTTTTCTCCTCTCTGGTTTATGCTTTTCTATAAAGCAGAGAGCCAATAGAGCAACAACTGGCTGTGGAATAAACAGATTGGTTTTATTCTAGTGCTAAAGATATTACTAGTTGGGTGATTTTGTTTTAAAGGTATTACCTCTGAACTTTTGATGACTTGGAAAAGGATGGTGACCTTGTCTCTTACTGAGAACATGATATTATGCTTTATTTTTCTGTGCTTAAAGTTCCAACCAGAATACAGTACTGTTTGAAAAGGCACCTCAAACACCCACCTGTGCAAGTCAGGTGTTTAATTCCAAGGTCAGGTAATCTTCTGGGAATATGACTGTGAAACAGAAAAATAGTTCGGTGACCAATGAAGTAATGAGAGAAGCCTCTGGGGAGTGAAGGAACTATATCTATTTAGCTGAGAATATTTAACTAGACTATCTCCACGCTATGGTTATTTCACTACAAAGTGATCATTTCACAGACATTATTGCCTCTGTTAAAAAGATGGATATAATGCTGTATCTATTCAAGTACTGAGATAAAATGCTTACTTCCTGCTATTATTCAAAATTCAACAAATACTTTTGAATTATTAAGTAGTTAGGGTTTTCTAACCAGATCAACATAACATTTATTAGAATGTCTTAATACATTGACTAAAACATGAGGCGCCAATGACAATGGCAGGAAAATAACAACAAAGATACTATGGATGCCTTGATTAGTCATTTTCTATCCTGTGTCTGCACTTTATCATCATCATACCTTCATCAGCAACATTATTAAAGAATATAACTTAAGTATCATTCCTATAGTGTTGTTCTAAGAAACATGAGGGAGAAAAAGAGATAGTCATATATCTAAAGTTTTAAAATCCAGATATTAGATGATAAAATGTTATAACTGTTCATTATCTGAAAGGCTTTATGGTCTTAAAGAAAAAAATTACTTGTGGGATAACTATATTATGAAAATTACCGCAAATATTCTGGAAAAGTTTGGTGATAAAATATTATAAGATATGGCAAACACTTTTTTTTTTTAAGTAGAAAAGCATAGTTGTATTGTTTTGCCAGGCAAAGGGGGACAGAGTGGGCTTCTGCCTCAGAAACTATATGGCCCCACACAGGAGGATTTGATGAGAGTTTTATAGCAACAGTTCAAAGGTCAGATTGTTGATACGATTAGGATGTGTATAGGGCCTGTAATCCTCGAATCCGGTCTCGGGTGGCCTCCTGGTGTGCCTCTCTGGTTCCTTGAATCTGGGATCAGGTGGCCTTCTCTGGTGTGAAGAATGCTGACATTTTCCACTTGTTGGGATTTTTTTAATTTCTAATTTAATTTAAACTTGTTATTTTCTATTGGGATATAGCTGATTAATAATATTGTGATAGGTGAACAGTGAAGGGATTCAGCCCACACATATATATATATGTATCCTTTCTTCCCTAAATTCCTCTCCCACCCAGGCTGAATGTGGCCATCATTTAAAATGGGATAGTAGTATATTATTGTCAAGAATGTTTTAAAGAAAAAAATCAATCAAATAATGCACAGTTCTGTACAGATCACGAAGCACATTGGAAAGTCTGGTCCACATTGTGACCATTTCAAGCCATGTGCTGGCTTTTCTTCATTGTCTGTTTCACTTTTCTTCTTTCCCACCTTTGTTGTTCTTTGTTCGGTTGCTAAGTCGTGTCTAATTCTTTGTGATCCCATGGACTGCATCATGCCAGGTTTTCCTGTCTTTCACTATCTCCTGGAGTTTATTCAAAGTCATGTCCATTGAATAAGTAATGCCATCCAACCATCCTCCATCACCCTCTTCCTCTCCTGCCCTCAGTCTTTCCTAGCATCAGGGTCTTTTCCAATGAGTTGGCTCTCCACATCAGGTGGCCAAAGTAGTGGAGCTCCAGCATCAATCATTCCAATGAATATTCCGAGTTGATTTCCTTTAGGATTGACTGCTTTGATCTTCTTGTGGTCCAAGGGACTGTCAAGAGTCTTCTCCAGCACCACAGTTTGAAAGCATCAGTTCTTCAGTGCTCAGCCTTCCTCCCACCTCAGTTCCCTGAAATCCCTTTCCAAAATGGTTTACCTTCACCCAAGCTCTTGTCTCAGGCACTGCAAAGCTCATCATTTCTGTTATTTTATAACTGGCTACTATGTAATTTCTGATTAATAAATAGAGCTTTACAGACTCATTGAGTATAGGTTGTTGTTAGCAATTAGCAATTCTTAAGGAAAATTCTACATAGCCCCAGTCAGAACTACCACGACCGTTTATAAACCAAGCTTTTCCTTTCACCTTTTTTCTGCCTCTGGATTCAAGAAAGGTTTTAGTATATTTTGCTTAATGGATAGGGAGTAGGCAACAGCCATGGATAGTATGTGGTATACTTCTTGAGGTCAGGGTGTTGGTAGCAGTAGGATATCTGATATGTAAAGAAAGTGAAGGCTCTCTGAAGAGACAAACTACCATCTCTTTCTGCACTGATCCCTTGTTGTGCAATAACTGTAAGACTACTCATAACAAGTAAGCTCAAGCAAATGTCAGGGTCCCTGAAAGTGAACTGAAACAACAGACACAAGAAGCATTATATACAAGAAACATCATTTAACGAGCTTGTCATAGCAACTCCTTTCTTTACCCATCCGTTCTTGCTTCAGGCCACCTTATTTCCTTCCCCACTAGTACTTCAGTCTAAGAGTCCTTGAACCAAGAAATAAATCCAGAGTGGAAGAGCAACATAGAAGAAAAGTGCCAATAATGATTCAACTTCAAACTCTTCAGTGCATGATAGTCCTCTTCTGTAAAACGGGTTGCTTAGACGAACATCTAGTCTAGCTGGTAACTTGTAGTACTAACATTTTCTGCGGTAACTTCAAGGACTGTTTCTCCATAGTTTTTACACCTCTACTATCTGGAGATAAAAAAGCTAGTCATCTACAATAAACGATTTCGCATTCCATCTCACTTCCTTGGATTCTAAATGAGCTCAAACGGATTCTGTCAGAGAGAGAAAATGCTGAACGGCCAGATGTTGTAGTGGTCGATTAAGACAATAAACGACACTGAAAGTTACCTTCAAGCCTTTCTTCATTTCCTGGGAGGGAATAAGCAAAAGGTTAAACAGGAAAGGTGCCATCCTCAGTGTTCCATTTTCCCCACAGAAAGACACCAGGTCACAAGTATGAGCACAGAAGTGGAGAAGGGGAAAAGAGGCCATCATCTCATTACACAAGGAGCCCAAATCATAGGATACTCCCATTTTACGGACCAAGGGACCAGGACTAACAAGAAAGGATGTGGTAAAAGTGGGAAAGCACAGAATCAGAGTAAGAAGAATTTCTTGAAGGACCCCTGACATGAAGGTCTTCAGAGAGACCCCTGGGAAGAGTCTAACCAAGAGCACCAAGGGCTCCCTGACCTCAAGAATTATGCTGAATACTATCCATGGCTGTTGCCTACTCCCTATCTGTTAAGCAAAGTATCTTAAAGCCTTTCCTGAAGGTGTCCAAATGGAGGTTGTTGGGCTAAGGATGCATATACACCCAAGAGCATGGTTGGTAAAGGCGGGGGAAGGGCACATGTCCTTGCCTGCAACTCCCTGGATACTGTATACTAAGTAGTGGTAAGAAGGATGCTTTCCCTCGTGAAGCCTGCCAGGTAGACCCTTGGTGATTGCCTATGGTTGAGTCTCAAAGATCACACAGAAGATTCTGATCTGGACCCAGACTTCTCAGATTCAGCTTAAGTTCTGATCTCTCTCTCTCTCTCTCTTTCATTTTCTCTTTAATTTGTTTGGAAGTTATTTTCATATTGCCTTCAGGAATTAATCACCTTCTGGATGTTGCATTGTAAAGCTTATCAGAGAGATTCTACCAAGTCTAATCAAGTAAATCTTTGTAAGCTAATGGGGAGGGTAGGTAGGGCTTTTACACAGGATGAAACATGCAATGGAGTATATGAAATGAGAAAGAGATCATTCTATTCTGGACATCAGTTTCTGTCCAGGCAAGAATATTTTCAAGTGCAGTTTCATGTATTAGTTTATCAGTTGGTTATAAGTAGGTGTCCTGAAGTGGTTCAAACAGTAATCCTTAAGATGTACTAACAAGTATTAATATAATTTAATGTGGAATAAACTAAACCAAGCTGATCCACTCACTGTTTTCAAAAATGCTATGTATTAATTTCTTTTATACCTTTTCTTTACTTTTTCTATTTTCCCTCATGACCTCAATACTTCTTTCTTCTATAAAAATTCTTCTTCTTCAAGTCCCAACTTAAAACCATTCCTCTTTGAAGCCTCCTCAAACTACTCTTACCACCAATTTCCCTGAAGTGTAGTCCATAATAAATGCTACTATGTGAAAAATCTGCATTTTCTCATGTTTATCAAAATAACTGATACTAATCCTTGAAAACTTGATCTATAGTTGTAGATCTCTCTGTGTTAGCCAAAAAGTTTAACATTTCAGACTTGAATAATAGGACTGCATATATTTAAAATACTCTGTAATCCAAAGTTTTCAGCACAGCAGATATTCCTCAGATTATTCAAATGTAAAGCTTAATTCAGAAAATTCCCTTAATTCATTGCCTTGTTCATGCATATTTAGCCTTTATGACTTGAGCTATGAAAACTGATCTGTACCAATGGATTGATATCAGCAAATAATAACTTCAAATAAAATGCATATATATCTACACACGAGCCCACAAACTTTGAATGGGAAATAGATTGTTAGTCTTATAATTTACCTACAGAAAGTCAAATTTTAAAGAGTGAAAAAATTAAAAGTTACTATAATCAATTCTCATTCTTCATGGTATTTTTTTCCCCCTATGAATTCACTTTACCTACTGAATTAGAGAAGACTGAAGCTTTGCTACTAGGGGAAATATAGGGGGAGGATCTTGTGAGCATACAGTTACATTTTCATCAACTAATCAATACATAATGTTCTGTTATGTGTGTTCCTGTTAAAAGGCATCTTATTTAATATGTATTGTTGACTCATGGGCTTTGAACATATGACCAACACCTCTATAACATCTGCATGAAACTTACCTAAGATGTCTACTCTCTCTGTCAGGCACCTCACAGTCCTCTTGTGTTTAGGACACGAATAGCACTTCAGCACTACATTTGGGGCCATTTTTTAAATTTTTATTTTATATTGGAGTATAGGTGATTAACAATGATATGCTACTTTCATGTGAACAGCCAAGTGATTTAGTTATACATATACTTATATCTGGACTTCCCTGGTGCCTCGCCTGCAACACGGGAGATCTGGATTCAATCCGTGGGTTAGGAAGATCCCCTGGAGGAAGTCATGGCAACCCACTCCAGTATTCTTACCTGGAGAATCCCCATGGACAGAGAAGCCTGGTAGACTATAGTCCACAGGGACACAAAGAGTTGGACACGACTGAGCAACCAAGTACAGCAAACACATACCTACACCTGGGGCTTCCCAGGTGGCGCTAGCGGTAAAGAACTAGCCTGCCAATGCAGGAGACGTAAGAGATGCGAGTTCAGTCCTTGGGTTGGGAAGATCCCTTGGAGGAGGGCATGACAATCCACTCCAATATTCTTGCCTGGAGAATCCCATAGACAAGGAGTCTGGTGGGCTACAGTCCATGGGGTCACAAAGAGCCAGACAAAACTGAAGCAACTTAGCACACAGCACACTTACCCATATCTATTATTTTTTCAGTTTCTTTTCCATATAGGTAATACAGAATATCAAGTTGAGTTCCCTATGTTATACAGTAGGTCCTTGTTCATTGTTTTCTATATAGTGTACTTGATATTTATATTCAACAAAGTTTAGAGTAATTTTTAAGCCACAAAATTCTTACCCTAGTTTTCAATAGAAAGCTAAACTGCCTATAATTTAATGGCTCCAGATGTGTGAATTAGCCTGGTCCCTCCACTCTGAGAAGGGTGAGAATGCACCAGTGAAGTAGGGAGACAATTCTGGAACCTAAAAAAATCTATTTTATACCAAGATGTTTTCATAAGCCAATGTAAAGTTTGGATTTAAGTGATTCCAAGGAAAGAATTCACCTTATTTTACTACATTTAGATATACACACCACCCATCATATAGAGGGATGACCTCGCAGTCTAGACCAGGTGTTAAAAAGGTTACTGTAAAGGGCCAGAAAGTAAATATATTAGGCTTTGTTGCCGCATGGTATTTGTTACAATTATTCCACTCTGCCACAGTAGTCCAAAAGTATCCACAGACAAAATGAAAATAGATAGTCATGACTGTGTTCCAATAAAACTGTATATAGACACAAAAATGTGAATTTCCATATAATTTTTGCATGCCCCAAAATATTATTTTCTCAACCACTTAAAAATATAAAATTACCTATAAACTTATTTTTGGTTTTTGTTATTCTAACTAAAACAGATGTAGAAGGCAGACATGGAAAAATTTAAAAATTTAGCTTCTAAAATATTTATCATTAATAACAAAAAAGAATTTATTTTCTAATAGCATATTTAATAATTTTACCTAATGTTTTATGAATATAATATTTTGAATTTTATGAAAATCCATACATTTGATTATCAGAAAATAATCATGCCATATGTTCTTTTGTTGACTCATTTTGCAAGAATAAAATGATTCTTCTTTCAGTACAAAATAATACAAACCTTTCTTTTGGTTTACTTGATTCTATAATGCAAATTATTCCATAATAAGTGTTACCAAACTACTTTCTTATAGCATCCTCAGATTAAAAATAACCAAGCTAATTGTTATACATATAAAAAATTAAAATACAAATTACAAATGTA
This sequence comes from Ovis canadensis, assembly GCF_042477335.2. Taxonomy (NCBI): domain Eukaryota; kingdom Metazoa; phylum Chordata; class Mammalia; order Artiodactyla; family Bovidae; genus Ovis; species Ovis canadensis. The sequence goes on from NC_091252.1 coordinate 90,078,704, forward strand.
AAACCATTCTGACAGAAAACCATTTTTAGCTGACAAATTTTGCCCACAAGCTGTCATTTGCCAAACTCTGGTACAAATGTACTGAGTAGGATTCATAGTCTTGCAGTGGTCATAAAAAAGAGCATGTCTTCTTCTTTGGCAAATTTGATTGCATTTTGTTATTTATTAGATGGAAACAAAGCATTTGTTAAAATATCTAGTACCAACTTGCAGTGTTTTTCAAGAAGAAGAAATATCAGTACAAAATGAGGTTTCATACAAATCAGCTGAGCCGCAAGGGAAGCCCAAGAATACTGGAGCGGGTAGCCTATCCCTTCTCCAGTGGATCTTCCTGACCCAGGGTCTCCTGCATTGCAAGCAGATTCTTTACCAACTGAGCTATCAGGGAAGTCCCATACAAAACAGAAAAGCTCTCACTGATTTTTTTGGAAAGAGAATACTGCTTTGTTATGACAGAGGATACTGTTTTTCTGAAACAAATATTAAAGTTGGGTCAAAGAAGTAATCACATAGGACCATCTCCATGTCACCCCAACATCTTCAACTCCTATCTTCATCATCTAACCCAGACAGTTTACAATATCCATTACCACTTTTGGCCAGGGATTAAGGAGTAAGTGCTTAGAAAATAGTGGTTCTGAAAAATTACCATCTATTAGATATGCTTTGTGGTTATCTTCAGTTCAATTCAGTTCAGTCGCTCAGTCGTGTCTGACTCTTTGCGACCCCATGAATCACAGCACGCCAGGCCTCCCTGTCCATCACCAATTCCCGGAGTTCACTCAGACTCACGTCCATCGAGTCACTGATGCCATCCAGTCATCTCATCCTCTGTCATCCCCTTCTCCTCCTGCCCCCAATCCCTCCCAGCATCAAAGTCTTTTCCAATGAGTCAACTCTTTGCATGAGGTGGCCAAAGTACTGGAGTTTCAGCTTTAGCATCATTCCTTTCAAAGAAATCCCAGGGCTGATCTCCTTCAGAATGGACTGATTGGATCTCCTTGCAGTCCAAGGGACTCTCAAAAGTCTTCTCCAACACCACAGTTCAAAAGCATCAGTTCTTCAGCACTCAGCCTTCTTCACAGTCCAACTCTCACATCCATACATGACCACAGGAAAAACCATAGCCTTGACTAGACAGACCTTAGTCAGCAAAATAATACCTCTGCTTTTGAATATACTGTCTAGGTTGGTCATAACTTTTCTTCCAAGGAGTAAGCGTCTTTTAATTTCATGGCTGCAGGTTATCTTAAATCGGTGTAATTTTCTAGGCCTTCTCACAGTATTTTCATCTTAAGCCATTTGAAGCTTTCAGGAAAAACTGGAACTGTCACCTGTAAATTCATATTAGCTTCTTAGCAAATATGAAATCTGTCCTCAAAGACGTCTGTACCTGCACACACATCCACCCCCATGCACCCAGGTGGTGACTGGCAGCTTCATCTCCCTCCACCTCTATTTAGGCATTTTGAAGCACAAAAGCTCGTCACTTGGAATTTTTTCCTCTTCTTTCTGACTTACATAACTTGATCATTTTTTTAAATTTTGTTTTTAGCGGTTTTCAAAAGTCACTTTGAAAAGGTTTATTGACTGTGTTTTAAAACTTAGACTGCCCAGCCGGATAAAGAGGACTAGGGGCAGCCTTAGGTGTTCTGTGGTATTTGTAGTACTCTGGCTTCCTGCCCTTGGTTTTGCTCAATCATTTCCTAAAATTCCCTGGAATCTCTTCCTTGTCTGATTTCACATCTTTAATTCAGTCCCCATTTGTATTCCAATGACTGCTTCTTTGATTACTTGTGCCCAGAGAAAACTTTCTGGAATGTCCAGGAATTCTTTAGATCAGCATGGTGGCCGCTAGGTTCAAGTCCACAATGAGAGCCAAGTTAAGGAGGGTTCCAACTGGATGAGTAAAATAGTCTAGCTGAAGAATGCTACAGTTCCCAGAATTTATGTGAGACTTTTGGAGCTAAATTCTAGTGAGAAACCCAGGCAGGATAAAATGGATAATCAAATGTGAATCTCCTTCAGGTTAACTCATGGAGCATCCAAGATATTGCAGGAACCCTTGCAACACACTTAGACACCAAGAAGATCTCTCAATCTTCTATTCCAGTGGTTCTCAATACTGATCGCATGTTAGAATCAACTATGAAGGATTTTTTTTTTAATGATTTTATTTATTTATTTATGGACTTATTTTGGCTGCATGCGGGCTTTCCCTAGTTATGGACAGCTGGGGTTACTCTTCCTTGCTGTGCACAGGCTTCTCACTGTGGTGGTTCCTTTCATCACAGAACACGGTTTGAGGGTGCACAGGCTTCAGCAGTTGTGGCTCACAGGCTTAGTTGCCCCATGGCATGTGAGATCTTTGTTTCCTGACTGAAAATCGAACTATGTTCTCTGCTTTGGCAAGTGGATTCTCAACCACTGGACCAGCAGGGAAATCTAGAATCACCTGGGAAGGCTTTTAAAAAAGAAAGAAAACCCATTTCCACCTTGGACTAATTAAATTAGACAGTCCAGGCATAGCTCCTGGGCATAGATAGATCTAAAACTTTCCCTGATGAGTCTAATGAGTCTAGTGTACAGTCAAGATTGAGGTGCACAGATCTGGATGTCTATTTCATGGAGGAGAAAACAGTCCTGCTGGGCAAGGAGGTTTAAGAGATCTGTCCATATGTTTGATTTCTCTGAATGTTAAGAAGCTGTTTATAGAATAAATCTTAAATTAAACTACCTCCCTGAAAAGCAAAAGCCCAGGATGTCTTAAAAAGCTCCCTGAAATTGACCAATCGGCTCCATTAATAATAGGCATTCTAGCATGGACACAGTGCTAACCTTAGGACGAGGAGACTCACGTTTGAATCTCTGCCTCTCACTAGTTATCAGAGCCACAGAGCTTCCCTGAGTCTCACTAGTTAACTTTCCCAAAGGAATGGTAATCACATTCAACCTCACTTGGAGTTTAGGTCCAAATTAGATAAGATATACGAAAATGTGCGGTAAATTCTAAAAGTGCTATATAAGAGCAAGAAGTTTAGTTATTTGCTTCCGTGGTGGCTCAGTTAGTAAAAGAATCTGCCTGCAATGTGGGAGGCCTGGGTTTGATCCCTGGGTTGGGAAGATCCCCTGGAGGAGTGCATGGCAACCCACTCCAGTATTCTGGTCAGGAGAATTTCATGGACTGTATAGTCCATGTGGTCGCAAAGAGTCAGACAAGACTGAGTGACTTTCACTTTCACTTTCCCTCCCTCTGGGAATTTCTTCTCTTCCCTCCCACAGGGTTCGCTCATCAGCATGCAAGATCTCAACATTCACTCAGTATTCTTGCCTTCTCATAAATCAATCATATTATTACACTTTGAAACACAGCTTAGCCTTTTGGAATTACGATTTCTGCAGAGGTAAGGCAAGGCATTGCATAGGGTCCCTGTTGTCATTCTTTGATTCTTTCCAATGCCCTGAATTGCTCTAATTTCATTTTGTTCGCACTAAGATGATGTGAACAGAACTCTAAGGACATTTAACCACAATTTACTCCGCTCCCTATTGATTAGCCTCTCTATGTTATATAAAAAGTTTGATAGAGAAAAAAGACACAAACCAATTATTTTTTGGAAAAAAATCTATTTTTAACTTAGATGTTTCACATTTCAACTGGTATTATAGTCAAAGTGTCTAAGGAAGAATCTAAATCTAAACACAGACTTCATATGATGAAACTCCTTTTTATTCAGCAGAATAGTTTACTTGAATTAGAAAAAATAACTTATAATAGTGGTGTCCTCTGAATACAAGCTTTGAAAATTTAGAAATTTAAAATAACATCTTTGCAAAAAGTCCTGGCTTCTGTTAGAGTCTGACTCACTAATCACAGTAAAATAGGTGAAAAAATGGAACTCTTCATGGAGGATGCATTAATGATGGTACAGTGAGTCTGTGTGAATGTCTATCCCCAACACCTTCATAATAGATTTTTCCAGGACTTGCAAGGCAATGCCTGTCAACTTTTAAAATCAGAGCAGTAAACACTACAAATAAAGCAAGCACAAAGTAGAAAATAATATCTTTGAGATCTACAGTGTCCCTGAAAGCTGAGAGTATTCCAAGTACAGAAACTGTAGGGGAACAAGGAGATCAATGAAAGAAAAGGCCTTTGCTTCTGAGCAATTTTTCACTGAAACACTGGGTTCAGTGCCAGCGAAAGTTTGAGCATATTGTGAGGGAGTATTAAATGCTAATTGAAAAATGCTGCTGGCAGTATAACCTGAATATCAGACCCTGATTGTGCCTGCCAAAAAGAACAAGGGAAATTATTGTCAACATTATAATTTCATACTTACTCAGTCCCCATCAGTTCTAAAGAGGAAACCACATGGGTTGAATGAAATTGAATATGAGCATGCTTCTGGTGATGTTGGTGATCCAAGGCCACTAAGAGGTGTTATTAAAAGCAGGCAATATTGATCCTTCAAACAGTCTTTTCTTCTAATGAGAAAAGAAAGCTTATTTAACTACACTGCAAAATAAAACATATAAAGAATATGCGTATAGACAGGGAAAAACATTGTAAACCAAACTAATACTAAAGAAGATGAATTTGAAGCTCATGTTTGTTGAACACTACTTCCAAAGCACCCTCTTTGAGGCTCCAAAATATACCATTGAGAAAAACAGGCTGAGTTCTCATGCTCTGTTGCTCAGTCATGTCTGACTCTTTATAACCCCATGGACTGTAGCCTGTTAGGCTCCTCTGTCCATGGGATTTTTCAGGCAAAAATACTGGAATGGTTGCCTCCTCCTGGGTATGGTCCCAACCTAGGGATTGAATCTATGTCTCCTGAATTGGCAGATGAATACTTTACTACTGAGCCACCTGGGAAGCCCAGATCAGGTTCTACTTATCTCTAAAAGTACAGTCTAGTGGAGAAGAAAATTAAACCATTTCACCAGCTGATAAATGTCAAAGGTAGGACTATGGTAACTAACCCAGGGTTCTTCAATCATACTATCTGACAAACACTCTTCCCATGGTTTACTGCAATGTGACACATTTTGATTTGTCTTTATTTAATTTTCCAAATTTCATTAAACATATTTTTTATGTTTCAGAGACAAAATAAAGAAAAGTGCGTGGAGTGGGGCTTGGTTAATTTTCATAGAACAGTGAAAGAGAACCCCATTGACTAGGATTTATAAATATATCTCAAAGCCGATATTACAAGTATTCCACAAGTATGAAAGATAATGCAATGAAAGAGTGGAGTTTGGAATGCATGGGATTCACAGGAAGAAAATCTCAAGAACCATTGCTGTAAGACATTCCTCAGTGCGTCCCTGCATTGAAACAATGTCAGTTTTATTTCTGAACACCCTGTCATTCAGAAACACAGGCAGCAGAGAGCTCAAGTTAGAAGTCAAGCTCAAATCTTATGTTATTCAAAATTTCTATCCATTTTGTGGAATTTATGGTACAACTATCAAAGGAGAAATTGATGTCATCTTTTGAAAAAGGATCATTACTCTGAAAATAAATAGAAGTTTTCAGTCTTTAAATAAATGTGTCACATTTCCATGAAAGACACTGGTACATGAGTCAATGCCACAAAGCATATATTAAGACGTATAAACCAAACCAATGATAATTTCCTCAAGAGTACTATTTTTTCAACACTTTAAAGACTCAAAAATAAGAGCATATGAATGAAAGAATAAGCATGTCCTTTCACACACCCTTACTTTAATTGCTTTTTGAAACATATTTTACAAAAAGATATATGTCCTTTATCAGAAAATTTAGTCTCCTGGAACAATAATAGAATTCATGCTTTGATGTAGCTGAGATATTCTGCCCACCCAGTTGTTTGAAGTTATGTTGACATTTGAAAATAATATATTCTAGTCAATGTTCTAGTCAAGATAGATGAAGATGTAAAGTTAAATAAATCAAATCATTGGGGGGAAGCAGTCAAGGAAAATAGCTGTGATTTTAGAAAAATCTAGGTTTTGATGCATCAGTTACCTTTAGCACACAAGAGAAAATATTCTAAAAATCAATACAAGCAGAGCAAAATTAATACTTATATAAGTATAAACATTTAACCTCTGTCTTATCAGAGCACATAGTATCTGCTTCATTAAATTTGAAACCCATAAGAGGCATCGTCATCATCACTTTAGCTAACGTTTGCTGAAAGTTACAGTATACATTAGCCTCCATATCAATAATCTTTAAACATACTATTGAAATGTTTTTCATCTTTACATTAACCATTTAAGGAAGATACTGATACCTTTCAAGTTTTACAAATGAAGAGAGCAGATCTCAGAAAATTTAAGTAAAAAGCCCAAATTTGCCAGTTAATAAATGATAATACCAAGATCTGAAACAAGACCTACATGGCCCTGAAACTTAAGGTCTTTCAAAACTGTTATGTTTAATTTCATTGAGCTAGTTTCTGAGGTCTCACTAGGATGACTGACTAGTCTATTATCTTACCTTACCTATCATACTTCCCAGAATGTTCCCTAATTGATAACCTCTTCATGACTTTTTCTTTATTGATAGGCTGTGCCCCCACCAAAATGGGAATAAAGAAAATAGGAAAGTTGGCTTTTGAGAGGTCAAAATCAGGAGTTTTTCCTTCATATTAAGCTGTGACATTTTGGATTGAACTTCTGTCTCTGGGATAACTGGATTCAGGTCTCTGATTGAGTCTGCCCTTCAACCTGAAAAAAAATAAAATAAAATCCATTAGTTATTTGTGGAACTTCTAACTACAAAAACTCAATTGTGGTATAAAGGTACTCTTTTTCTTGATCCCCAGAAGCATCATTTTATGTTGTGAACAGCATATGCCAACAATTTACATCAATAAACTGACCAGGAGACAACCAGGGTGCCAGCGTCAGTACTGCAAGTGACAGATCAAACTAGGCTTTTTGGATCTATTATACAGCCAAACACCAGCCATTCTCAAGTTTCCCTTCATTTCAGGGATCCCTTTTTACATTTCTAAAAAAAAAAAATTCTGAAATTTACAAAATTGCTAAATTGTAAACTCCCCGAGGATGAGACTATCTTAAAAAAATAAAAGAAAAAATTCTCCTATCCCTGAATTTAACAGCGTAACAAAGGGTAATAGGACATAATGGAGCTGAAATGTTTCAGTACACTGAATTATACTGATTATACTGTTATGTTAATGCCATGCTTATTTCAGCCCTCTGTGTTTCAGTGTCCCATTTCTAGTTCTAGTTTGCCAAAATAAGAACTTTTAGAACATTGTTTCTCTGAGCGTTAATAGCTGAAAGAAACTTGGAATTTTCCAAAGTGAAATTCTTATAACATGGGTAACTTTTGTTTAATTGGGGAGCAAAATATTTTCCATATTCAAGTAGAGATGAGAACCTAGGTCTGTGGAGTCCTTGCCTTTTCCTTCTCCAACTTCATTGTCCCCAGGAATCCAAATGGGAGAGGGGTTATTGAGAGATAAGAGAGACTGAGAAAAAATTGGATCTGGAAGAATTAACTCTGGAAGAATTTGAGGAGAATCAATCAGTAAGAAAAGATACACTTTGACTGAAAGATTCTGCTAAATCATCTGCCTAATTAAATTCAATGAAAAGCATCTTAGTCTATTCTTCTGTCTCTCTACTGAGCAAAACACCAGACGGACAAGCTAGGGGCAAGTCGACTGGAGTTACTGCCAAGTGAAAGTAACCAGGCATGTCAGTATTAACTCCAGAGAGCCTAAATAAGGTAAGCAGATGTCTGAAGTACTGACAAGTCTCCCTTCTCACACATGGCTCTCGCCTTTAATTCTTTCTTTGCTTCTCATGTCCTTATGAAAAGATGTGGAAACCTATTTTATTCCATTTCTATGACCAAAGTCTTCCCAAAGACTCCGCTCTACTTCACTTCACCTTCCACGCTTTAGAAGCAGATTGAAGAACGTGAATTATCCAGGGAGATGAGTAGGGCATGGAATTTTGCCTCTTGTATCAATAGGATAGACTAAACACTGACAAACATTGTAAGAGGGATCCTCAATGGACAGATTTTTTTCCCCCTGAAAAACCAATGGATGTATGACTCCCTAGGAGAAGAAAGGAGATGACCGTAGCTATGATATTAGAACAACAGTAGTGAGGCTCCTCCCAGGACACGGAAGAAGAGAAATCTCAAGATAATGTGAGACTAAGAAATTCAGATCCATCTTAGTGTTGTGTCATGTGAGAGGTCACCCTAGGTGACTAAAGGGACTTTTCTGGCCTCTGCTATGGACTTACCATTTCACAGATATTTCAAAGCACAAAGTTTAGGCCGAGAAATGGAAGTCCCACTTCACAGAGCAGAAAATACACTGGTAAAAAGGATAATTACCCACTATCAGTAAAATGAAATATGCCAGCAAATTTGGAAAACTCAGCAGTGGCCACAGGACCAGAATCCTATCCTTCCAATCCCAAAGAAGGGCACTGCCAAAGAATGTTCAAACTACTGCACAATTGCGCTCATCTCACACACTAGCAAAGTAATGCTCAAAATTCTCCAAGCCAGGCTTCAACAGTACATGACCCATGAACTTCCAGATGTTCAAGCTGGATTTGGAAAAGGCAGAGGAAGCAGCAATCAAATTGGCAACATTCGTTGGATGATAGAAAAAGCAAGAGAATTCAAGGACATCTAGTTCTGCTATGCTAAAGCCTTTGATTGTGTTGATCATAATGAATCGTGGAAAATTCTTAAAGAAATGGGAATACCAGACCATCTTACCCACCTCCTGAGAAATCTATATGCAGGACAAGAAGCAACAGTTAGAACCGGACATGGAAAAATGTTCTGGTTCCAAATTGGGAAAGGAGTACATCAAGGCTATATATTGTCATCCTGCTTATTTAACTTATATGCAGAGTACACCATGTGGAGTGCCAGGCTGGATGAAGCACAAGCTGGAATCAAGATTGCTGGGAGAAATATCAATAACCTCAGACATTCAGATGATACTACCCTTATGGCAGAAAGTGAAGAGGAACTAAAGAGCCTCTTGATAAAGGTGAAGAGGAGAGTGAAAAAACTGGCTTAAAACTCAATATTCAAAAAACGAAGACCATGGCATCCGGTTCCATTACTTCATGGCAAATAGATGGGGAAACAATGGAAACAATGACAGACAATTTTCTTGAATTCCAAACTCACTGTAGATGGTGACTATAGCATGAAATTAAAAGACGCTTGCTCCTTAGAAGAAAAACTATGGCAAACCTACTCAGCACATTACAAAGCAGAGACATTACTTTGCCAACAAGGTCCATCTATTCAAAGCTGTGGTTTTTCCAGTAGTCATGTATGGATTTGAAAGTCTGAGCACCAAAAAACTGATGCTTTTGAACTGTGGTGTTGGAGAAGACTCTTGAGGGTCCCTTGGACTGCACGGAGATCAAACCAGTCAATTCTAAAGGAAATCAATCCTGAATATTCATTGGAAGGGCTGATGCTGAAGCTGAAGCTCCAATACTTTGGCCACCTGTTGCGAAGAGCCGACTCATTAGGAAAGATCCTAATGCTGGGAAATATTGAAAGCAGAAGGAAAAGGGGATGACAGAGGATAAGATGGTTAGATAGCATCACTGACTCAATGGACATGAGTTTGAGCGAAGCTCTGGGAGATGGTGATGGACAGGAAAGCCTGGCAAGCTGCAGTCCATGGGGTCCAAAGAGTTGGACACAACAGTAGCTGAACAGCTAAAACGATAATGCGTATGTGCTAAGGCTCTTCAGTCATGCCAGATTCTGGACCCTATGGACTGTAGCCCACCATGCTCCTCTGTCCATGGGATCCTCCAGGCCAGAATACTGGAGTGAGTTGCCATGCCCTTCCCCAGGGGATCTTCCCAACCCAGAGATTAGACCTGCGTCTCTTATATCTGCTGCACTGGCAAGGAGGCTTTTAACCACTATCGCCACCTGGGAAGCACAAAATTGTAGTAAAATTTCTAAATTAAATGCATTTAACATAGATTTGTAATTGTTTCTTGGAAACAGACCAACTGGAAAACAACTAGATTTACATTTATTTCTGAAAAACAAACAATAGACAGACTTATTTATAGTCAGTCTTCTACTATCCCCTTCCTGTCACAATCAGAGACAAAATCCTGGACAGCCTGAGCCAGACAGGTGACTCAAGAAGCAAATTTAATACTTCCCTGGGCACTCTACATGTGATGAAACAAATGCTGAATAATTGTATCTTTCCTAAAGCCTGAACACAGGTGAGATACTCCTTTCAACATTGCCACATCACCAGCTACTGTGCCATAAAACCTCACATACTGTTTGGAAAACACTTGTTTCTGGTCTCTTACCATACTGAATGCCCCATACGTTTCAGTCAAGAACCACTACCCAGCACAGTACTTGGCAAAAATAAAAAGGGGTTAAATAAATGCATGTTTGACTCAGTGTTGACACTCAGAGGGTTTTATGATGAAATAAATTAATTTGAAAATATAAATGTAGCTATGAAAATGAAAAATATGCTATAATGCTTGATATTCTAGTTCATACATAAAGTCCAATATAAGTATTTAAGCTAGAAGAAATGTGAAATATATAACTTTGATCATAGAGTATTAAACATGAAATGTTATCAAAGTTTGTCTCTACCTATTAAACTTATGGTGTATTTTGCTTTTGCATTTTACTTTTTATATTCCTCAGATTCTAAAAAAAAAAATGAATGTATAATGGTATAAGGAAAAATACAAAAAATAAAAATAAAAGAGGAGAAATTTTCAAAAGTAATAGATAATCCTGAAAAGTGATAAAATATTGCATTAAAGAGCTTTTTCACCAAAAGATAATTCAAGATCATGTTTGCAGTTTCCCTATTTAAAATACTGTTACATACATTAATCTGTGACTAAAAATGTTGTTAGTGCCAAGTGATTTTAGTCCCAGTTGAAAGATAATTCTATATTGATTTAATAGCTCTTGTTGCACCAGAAGCCTAAAATTTCTAATTTTAAAAATTAATGGGACTTATCTGCTTTGCCAAATAACTAGTCTATTCATGAATTATGTTTTCTCCTAACAAGTGCTGTTGAATTCTCCACAGGGGAAGGAAAAATACCAAAAATCTTTCTGCCCAAAAATACTTTTTAAGAGATCTCAATACATTGTGTTTTGTTTCCAATAAAAATCCCAGGTCAACATGATAGTTGAATTATAAAGGATTATATACTTCTTGGGTGGCAAATAGTTATTATAAATACACGATTTTACATAAGCCAAGATCTCCAGGCACTAATTAATTGCATTACCTTCATATTTCCTTCAATTGGTCCTAAAAGATTTTGGACAGCTACTGTTGCAGAAATTAATTGAATGCCAAAATATTTAGATATCAGCAGGTGCTACGACACATTAAAGGGGATAAACAGGGAATGCTCATCGACAGTTCTGGCAAATGGAATTTTAAACTGAGTCTTCACAGATCTTAATTAAATCTCTGGTGCAAAACTCAGGAGCAATGAGAACTTTCTTATTTCAACTTCCTACACAGTATCCTAATGTATCATTCTCTCCAACATGTTGTGCTAATATTAAATGCAGTGAATGGTTCTATCTACAGGACACATACACACACTCCCAGTAAAAATATTCAAACTATCTAGGCATTTTACTTGCATAGCAACAAGCATCCAAATGTCTCAAGTGTACAACATTAAGCTTTTTTTGTCCTTGACAACTGTTCTAAAGCTCAGTTCTCTTTAAAATAAGGATAAGGGCTTTCCTGGTGGTCCAATGGTTAGGACTCCACAATTCCAATGCAGGGGCCCTGGGTTTGATCCCTGGTCAGGGAAATAGGATTCCACATGTCACATGGTGTGGCCAAAGTTTTTTTAAAAGATACAATATTAAAAATTAACATTTAAAAAAAGAAATTTCATTTAAAAATTAAAGATAATGATCATAGTTGTTTTAGATACTAGTAAGATTTTTGTGAGCATCGGTTTACACAAAGGTATATATAAGTGTTTGTACTTTGGCCACCCCATGCCAAGAGTTGACTCCTTGGAAAAGACTCTGATGCTGGGGAGAGATTGGGGGCAGGAGGAGAAGGGGACGACAGAGGATGAGATGGCTGGATGGCATCACCGACTCGATGGACATTAGTTTGGGTAAACTCCAGGAGTTGGTGATGGACAGGGAAGCCTGGCGTGCTGCAATTCATGGGGTCACAAAGAGTCGGACATGACTGAGCAACTGAACTGAACTGAACTGAACTGAAGCCTTACTGTACTTTATAAAAGTTATTATTTCTCACATAAAAAACTTACATCACATGGTACATACTGTGCAGTGTAATGTAACGAAGAGCATAAACTATAACAGATATGGATTTAAATTCTGCCTCTTCCACAGCTATTCTGGAGAGTTATTTAAGCTTCATAAAAGTTGGCTTATTCATGGACAAAAGAAGTGATAACGTGCAACTTATAAGTCTGTTACAAAGATTAAGAAAATTCAAGTTAACTGCTTACAGCAATACCTAACCCAGAGTAACCATTCAGTAAATACCAGCTATAATTATAATACTCAAAAAATAACGTCACCATCATAATTTAATTTGTTTTGATGGTTATTGTTAGTGGTAATATAATAACCTCTTTACAGCTATGAGAACTGAAGCTCAGCCACTTCCCCCAGGTCACAAGACATTGTGCTCAGATCTGTTTGCTCTGCTTTGTTTAGTCACTCAGTCGTGTCTGACTCTGTGATCCCATGGACTGCAGCCCTCCAGGCTCCTCTACCCGTGGGATTCTCCAGGCAAGAATACTGAATTGGGTTGCCAAGCCCTCCTCCAGGAGATCTTCCCAACCCAGGGATCAAACCCAGGTCTCCTGCACTGCAGGCAGATTCTTTACCATCTGAGCCACAAGGAAAGCCCAAGAATACTGGAGTGACTAGCCTATCCTTTCTTCAGTGGACCTTGCCGATCCAGGAGTTGAACCAGGGTCTCCTGCATTGCAGGTGGATTCTTTACCAGTTGAGCTACCAGAGAAGACCCTCAGACCTGTGTATCCTATTTCCAAATCCAATTTTCTTTCTACTATGCTATGCTGAAATGTCTTACTCCTAACATGATTAAGAAGTCAAATTTGGAGAAAGTGAACAAAATCAAGGTAGTTTAAGTTACTCACTCTTGTGTAGATGCACAGTATTTAAACAGGGTTGGTCTTGCTCTTAAGATTAAGTAAACAACTGGTATGACTAGAGAATTGCCACAAATGTATAGTCTTACCTTGAAAGGTAAAATTTTTGTTTCTTAAGCTCCTAACACATAAGATTTTAATTAAAAGAACATTAAATAGTCATTTTACATTTTTCCCCCTAAGTGAACCATTTTTAAAGTCTTCATTAAATTTTTTTTTGTATTGCTTCTGTTTTATGTTTTGATTTTTTGGCCTCAAGGAATGTGGGATCTTAAGTCCCCAGTTAGGGATCATGCATTGCAAGGCAAAGTCTTAACCACTTGTCCTCCAGGGAAGCCCCAGATAATCATTTTAAAGTTCAAAATATCTCTGAAAGATATTGAAAATAAACCTGATAAATATAAACCTGATGACTACAATTGGGCAAGTAGGTCTTTGCTTTGGGGACATCTAGACCTAAAGACGCACACTGAACAGTCCTTGTAGGGATGGAATGCATCACAGAGGAGAGGAGTTAACCTCAGGGGCGCTGAGGATGCAGCTGAGGAAGCAGTGTGTGATCGTAGGCTCTGAGAGAGGCAAGGAGCCCTGAAAAAATGTGAGATAGTATCCAATGTGAGCTCTCAAAGCCCCCAGGTCCACCAAGAACGGATTCTGCCTGCTACAGATAGACACTGGGTAAATGTATTTGCCAAGATTGCAAGGGTGCAGACAGCTGTTGTAGCTACCATGCCCTCAAAGTAGCCTGTAGCCCATCCATGGACATTGCTGGAAGACTCCTAAAGTAAAAGTGAAGTCGCTCAGTCGTGTGGCTTCCCCCAATTGCTGATTGCTGTTGGCCCGCTGCTGCTGATCCCTCCTGATGCGAGCACACTCTACTATCAATGCCTACCAGCCAAAAGCCACTGGGAATATACCTAGAGGCAAATGAAATTTGACATTAATTTTGCTGCAGCAGAATCACAGGGATTTTAATTTTTGTTTGGTGATTTAGAAGAGGATTCAAGAAAGCAGAGCTCTGTCTGGATAGGATGCTGTCTCAGAACAAGAGGAGTTTGACACATGGGCATCAAAGATTTTTTTTAATATAGGAGACAGAATTAACAGAGTAGAGCTAGAGTCATCACTGACTAATAAGCAGTTGTCACTTAATGTTAACCAGGAAAGGGAGATGTCTGCCTTTTTTATGGTTCTGAATGATTTTGGTTTTATCTCTAACCAGGCATGATTATAGAATCCACCTGTTTTTGTCTATTGCATCACAACCAATCGTGAAGAGTTCTCCTCTTAGGCTGATATCCTATAGAATTGTGTTCCACAAAGAAATATCACAACCCAGTTGTCAGTAACTAGACTTGCTTCCTGAAAGCTGTCAGGGCTTCTTTTCTTTCTCTCTATCGTTCGGCCTCACTACTTTCACACGTCATCTGCGCTTTTCCTTTGGCAACAGGGGAGCGGAAAAAAATGGTGATCAACGACGGAATGATAAGATGACATGGGATGGGGAGGTATAATTTATTTTTGATTTGTTCTCAAGGAGTAGGGAATACTTTAAATGTATGAATACTTTAAAAGATGAATGGGAATTTCAAATTTAAAGAAATTATATAGATGTGGGCTTTGGGGTCAGGAGAATCGAGCCTGTCGTTCAGACAGACACATTGCAGAACACAGATTGAGTCTGTTCGCTATACTCCGCAAACTTACAGAAAAACAACAAAACAGGTAATCCTAATACCATCCACACATATATTACATAGCAGGAAGATTTCATGTGCAAGCTTTGCTAAAGGTTGAAATTTATTCTCAAGTTCATAAATAGCACAGGATTTGCCTTTATTAAATACTCAAAGTGAATATAAAATAATCTTTCATTTTTAAAATGACTGAGAACAGGCACAAGATTTTACTTTTGGCCCCTTTACTCCACCTTTCAGAATTTTTTTTTTTTAAAGAACACAAGTTAAAAATCAATAAATCAATGAAATAAATTTTTGAAAATTATAGATAAGTTCCCAGTAGGCAATATGAATGTTTAAATGGTCCTATTAAATGTCACTCCTGCTTTCTCTGCTGTTTGAACCAACTGAGAGAGAGCCCAAAACGAATCAGCAAAGAAAAAAGTCAACCTTATTACTGAAAAATACTTAGCTGATGTGACATAGTTATGCAATAATAATGGCTCCTGAATTATAAACCCAGAATGAAATATAGTATCCCACAGGCCTGGCCCACTGGCAACCTCCCCATGTGTGGACCAGCCCCTTTACAATTTGGAACCTGGATCAGTGGAATATACCGTGTTCCCTTTTAGCAGTTAAATTTCAGAGAGAGAGAGAGGAAAAGTGGCAGAGCTGTACATAACCAACTCTTTATCATAAACACATAAACTGGATAAGTTACTCCTTTTGAAAAGAGTAAATGATGAAACAGCGAGATCAGTAGTGTTAAGGGTTGCTGATGATGTTATTCTCAAATTATAAATTCAGAGGCAAGTGACAAATGCTGAAGATGACCACATGAACAATAGAAATGTGATGGGAGGAGAGGAATTGTCATTTTTCATCCCAAGGATAAAGTTATGTTCAGCTGTTTTTTTGATACAGATCAAATACATTTGTTAGATAACCAAATAAAATAAGCATTTTTTTAGTGTCTCCTATGTGCTGGACTTAGAAGAGCTGCAAGACTCAAATTCTACCTGAGGGGTTTTCTGTGTGTTTCAGGGAGGCAGCATGGATGAGTGAACAGACTCAGGGTAACTCCAGTTCTGTCGCTTACAGGCTTTATAACTTTGAGTAAAGTATCGGATCTCTGAGGCTTAGTTTTCTCATCTGTAAAATGGGGATGATAAAGTGCCTTTCCCCTCAATGTTATAAATTTGCTTAGTGCAATGTCAGGCCAGTAGCCACTATAAATGAATGTTACTCTTCTCATATATAAGAAAAAGTTTAGAAAGATGTTAGCCAAAATGCTATCTCTGGATTATAGTATTCCATTTTTTTTCCTTTGTGCTTTCCTATATTATTTATTTTTACAATAAGCAAGCACCACATTTTTTAAAAAATCAAAAATACATTCTGAAGAATATCTATATTTTCAAATTATTAAAAGGAAATTTCAAAAATGTTTCAACAACCACATAATAAGAAAAGTCTTTATGAAAAATAGATGCAAAACATGTACATACACACACCATAAAGGAATTAAATTTGACAGTTTTAAGAAACAGAAAACCATGATGAATAAAATTAAACATTAGCAGCCTGGAAGAAATATTTATAGTATCCATTTTAATCTCTAACAAGTCAATAAGAAAAAAATGATCCAAAAATGGGCAAAAAGTAAAAACAAATTAATACAGAAGGCAAAATAACTCATCAAGGAATACATTAAATTATTTTCAACCTATAATCATTAAAATTTTAATTAAAATGATAATGACATGTTATATATCATTCATAGACTGGTAGATATTTTAAGGTTTTTGACAACAATTTTGCCTTATCATTTTCTATAGTAAAGTAGAAAATAATTTTTTCTCTAGCTTTGTTGATCAAAATTTATTTCTATTAAGACTATAGAAAAATCTCTTCCCATTCTATAAGTTTATATAGAAATTGTAATGTATATTTTTAATTTTGTTAAATTTGGGAAAATTTCTATCAAATTTCTTTCTTACATGAGCTATAAGATTTATAAGGAAATTAGGTATAAATGTGATTTAGTATATTAGAATATATAAAATATATGCATTCACATATAGACACACTTGTAGCTGTGGTACTGCTACAAACTTGTTCTTTCAGAAGCAAGAATTCTGATAAATTCTATTTATCAGAATTTAATAATATTATAAATATTTAAAAATATTGAAAATATTATAGTCTATGAATAAATGCATTTTATGTTGTATAACCAAATATAATAATAATGGAAAAGAGCCATTTTCTTGGATATTGATAAAAATCAAATCCCTCATTTACAAAAATGTGTCCTCTGATTAGAAGACTTTTCCACAGACTAGCTTCTGGCTCTGACATTTTAAAAATTCATTTCTTTCTCATTCACATCCTGAAGTATTGTATCCTTATATAACATGTTATATGCTCTCTCCTTCTCTTCCTTCCTCTCCCCCTCTCTTCTCTTCTGTCCCTTTATGAAACTTTGTTCTTCTCTGCCTTCAACATTCTTCACATTTTTCATCATACAGAAAGGCAGTTTCATCCACTTGCATGATTGGAAATAACATCTAGAGTTTGATGACCTATAAATAAATTGCCCAGCTGAACTGCAAACATATATTCACATATAATGGTCATGTTTCCTTTGTTACACAACATAATACACTCAAAAATGAACTCTTTATCAAAACCAAATCTCCTTTCCTTCTTCTCCTTCTCTGCTAAATAATGGTATTACTATCTATCCATTCTTGCATGCTAAAACTTGTAAGTTCTATTTCACCCTTCCTCCTTTACTCCCTATTTCTAAAAATATAATTAGCTTTTGCCTTTCTAATTATCTCAACTCTCCATTCATTACATCTCCTTCAATGATGGTTATTTTGCTATTACTGATTGTTATGATGGTGATGGTCATGGTGTTTGTAGTGCATAAGAAAGAATAAGCACCCTTTGAGACATTGCTTCAGCAATACGTGAACCGTGAACTTCCAGATGTTCAAGCTGGTCTTAGAAAAGGCAGAGGAACCAGAGATCAAATTGCCAACACCCGCTGGATCATGGAAAAAGCAAGAGAGTTCCAGAAAAACATCTATTTCTGTTTCATTGATTATGCCAAAGCCTTTGACTGTGTGGATCATAATAAACTGTGGAAAATTCTGAGAGAGATGGGAATACCAGACCACCTGACCTGCCTCTTGAGAACCTATATGCAGGTCAGGAAGCAACAGTTAGAACTGGACATGGAACAACAGACTGGTTCCAAATAAGAAAAGGCATACGTCAAGGCTGTATATTGTCACCCTGCTTATTTAACTTATATGCAGAGTACATCATGAGAAACGCTGGACCTGAAGAAGCACAAGCTGGACTCAAGATTGCCAGGAGAAATATCAATAACCTCAGATATGCAAATGACACCACCCTTATGGCAGAAAGTGAAGAGGAACTAAAAGGCCTCTTGATGAAAGTGAAAGAGGAGACTGAAAAAGTTGGCTTAAAGCTCAACATTCAGAAAACGAAGATCACGGCATCTGGTCCCATCACTTCATGAGAAATAGATGGGGAACCAGTGGAAACAGTCTCAGACTTTTTGGGGGTGGGGGCTCCAAAATCACTGCACGGTGATTGCAGCCATGAAATCAAAAGACACTTACTCCTTGGAAGGAAAGTTATGACCAACCTAGAGAGCATATTAAAAAGTAGAGACATTATTTTGCCAACAAAGGTCCATCTAGTCAAGACTATGGTTTTTCCACTAGTCATGTATGGATGTGAGAGTTGGACTGTGAAGAAAGCTGAGTGCCGAAAAATTGATGCTTTTGGACTGTGGTGTTGGAGAAGACTCTTGAGGGTCCCTTGGACAGCAAGGAGATCCAACCAGTCCATTCTAAAGGAGATCAGTCCTGGGTTCTTTTTGGAAGGAATGATGCTAAAGCTGAAACTCCAGTACTTTGGCCACCTCATGGGAAGAGTTGACTCACTGGAAAAGACTCTGATGCTGGGAGGGATTGGGGGCAGGAGGAAAAGGGGACAACAGAGGATGAGATGGCTTAATGGCATCACGGACTCGATGGACATGAGTCTGAGTGAACTCCGGGAGTTGGTGATGGACAGGGAGGCTTGGCGTGCTGCAATTCATGGGGTCACAAAGTGTCAGACACAACTGAGTGACTGAAATGAACTGAACTGAACTGAGACATTGCACTTGAGAATCCTAGAGTAAATTACAGATGTTCCCCAAAAAAACCTGGAAACATGGTGACTGAACTTGAGAGAGAGGTTCTAAGTCAACTACATGGAACTGATAGGTTTAAATCATGGATTGTAAGAGAGTAAAACAAAAGAAAAGGAGCAAACTTGGTTCTCCTTAAAAAATATGGTTCTGTTACCACATTCAGTATAAGGAGAAAATATCTCAAAATTCCCAGTACATTCCCAGCATGGGCATCTTTGAAAAGAAGATTAAAAACCTTTGCATACCTACCTCGATTAGCTACATAGTGGCTGAGTATATCAGCAATGCACATCCAGAAATACACATGGCACGCAATGCAGTTACTGCACAGAAGATCATTTCATTTTTAAATGGAGCCTACGGAAGGGCAGAGAGAAGGTCTCAAACATTTGTACATCTCTCTATGCTTAGTTTCTTCCACCATAAAAGAAGGTGATCAAATGATGTGGTCCTCAGAGGCCCCCTCAGATCTCACTTCTCATCATTCTATGACTTTCTATGGCCAAAGTTCTTCTCAATTTGACAACCAAATGACAAGGCAGAAAGGAATACTCCATGTTCACTTTTACTTCAAAAGCCATTGGTTCCCGTAAAAAATTTGTTTCATTTTACCATAAAAAAATAAAATAACCCAAGCCCTTTTTCCTGTATTCAGTTTGATTTACTGGTGCCCATCTTGTGCTGGATTCTATGCTGAATCGATAATCTATTATGGTTTTAAATTTTTCTGTTCATGCTGTCTTTCATATTATATACTTGCATTGAGTATATGCACCATATCATCACCAAAATTTTTATGTTTGTTGCACTCAGTGCAGTAGACAATAATTCTACTGATAGTCTATACTCTAAAAATGTATATTCTACAGCATATGCTTGAGCTTCTCAAAAAGCAATTTTCTAATATTGACATTGATAGAATTGTTTTATTATATTTTGAAGTTTTCCTTGTTGTTCCTTCAATATTAAAGAAATGCCTAGGGATATATCATAATTTGTTATTAGTGGTAACCCATTTGATTATTTTTTATGTCCAAAACTTTCAGATTCTAAAATAAGAGAATTTCCTTTTCTCTTAGCACTCTCAAACTTGAAAGCTAAAGTGTTTCTAAATTCTAAAAATCAGTCCTTTAGAATAAAAATAAAACATTGTTATCTATGAAGCAAAGGCTGAGGTAGATGTTCTAATAATGTTTTTCAAGTAATTTGGTCTAAAGAGATGAAAATCAATATTTCAGGAAATAAAAATCTGAAGTCACAGATAAGAATATTTCAATGACAATGGTTTACATACATCAGAGGATTTAGCATCATATTTTTCTATAGTACATCAATGTAATCTATCACCAAATATGGGAATCAAGAAAAAACATGTTTTTTCATATAAACTTTTGAGGAGATAAATGTGCTGAAGTAAAATTTTCAGAAATCAAAAACCAAAAAAAAAAAAAAAGCAGGAAATAAGCAGTTTCAAAAGGCATAATGCAAAAAATTATTAAACAGAGTCTCTTGGCCGTAATGGAACTCTCTGCTTTCATTTTCTTTCCTCTGCCCTGATGTGCCTCCCTGTTCTCTACCAATCCTCCACCTCAGTTTCCAATTCCAACAAGAGGATTTGAAGAACCTTTTAAAATGCATGCAATAAAATGAGAGAAATGAAAAAGAAAACACGCAAATAGGAAGCCAAAAGAGAACGAAATGATGAGATTAGCCAGAGACCCAGTACAATAGAAATATATTAGATTCTAGTGCCTTTAGAATTCTATGCAATTATTAAAAGGACCCACACATTTCACTCTGATTTTTTCTAGCACCAAATGCAAAAATAAAAACAGGATCAGTTATTTGTTTCACATTTTCTATTTATAAAGTACATCCATTGCCTGAAGGAAGCAGGTTTTTGTCCCTTTTCCATCTGAAGGCTATTTTTCCGTTGAATTGTCATTAATGTATGATGGAGTAAGAAGAAGTAGGAATACAGAGAACAACAGCAAAAAAAAAAAGTAGATGTAGATGAAGAGAGAGCACCACTCAATCAAAAAGACTCATGGTTGTTACACTCTGGTGATACAGGGGCAGAAAGAGGCAGTGTGTCTTTGTTTAATTTCCTGTAAACCTAGCTTGGTCTTCTCTTCTGAGGCAAATTAGCAAACAATAGTCATTTTTCTGCCTGCAAGGCTTAGAGATCTAAGAATACTCCTGTCTCATTTTGCTAACATAAACTCATTGGAAATTTGGTCACTGACCACATAAGACCACTTGAAATAAATGTAAATAAAATGTTTTAGAATATTTTATAGTAAAGCGAGAAATCCCTTGTTTGCTCCACTAAGCTAGTGGAAAACTTAACAGAAAATAACAAATTAATATATAGTCTGTTTGTGTTAATGCCTGATGAGAGTGTATCATAGGTTTTGGTTGTTTTCAATCTCTCTCTCTCTCTCTCTCTCTCTCTCTCTCTCACACACACACACACACACACACACACATTTGCCTGAGACAACAGAATGGTCTAGATAATAGAAGAGAGATTCAGGTGGGTATTCATATATCTACTTTCTTCTTCTAAATAACAACCTGAAATGTAGGACAAGTGACTTTATTTCATCCAATTTATCCAATTAATCATGAATATCAAAAGATGACACTCTGAAGTTTTTTCTCTATTAAAACTGTGAATTTTTCTACGTGAGGGTAAGTGGATATAAAAATCATGACAGATATGAAAAAGTATCCAAGCACAATGCTGAACATAGAAAAGGGGCTCATTGAATCCTTGAAGAGTTAGATAGCTTTCTTCTTCACAGGTAAACAGTAAAAGAGAAAAAAGAAAAACTTCATTTGTCAAAAACAACAAAGGGCAGAATATCAGCCCCCCAAGAGATAAAAAACACCCTGTACATCCCAGGTGGTTCTATTGTGAACTCCTTAAAAAATTAAGAATACAGAGAAGAACTGTACAAAAAAGATCTTCACGACCCAGATAATCACGATGGTGTGATCACTCACCTAGAGCCCGACATCCTGGAATGTGAAGTCAAGTGGGCCTTAGGAAGCATCACTACAAACAAAGCTAGTGGAGGTGATGGAATTCCAGTCGAGCTATTTCAAATCCTGAAAGATGATGCTGTGAAAGTGCTGCACTCAATATGCTAGCAAATTTGGAAAACTCAGCAGTGGCCACGGGACTGGAAAAGGTCAGTTTTCATTTCAATCCCAAAGAAAACCTATGCCAAAGAATGTTCAAACTACCGCACAATTGCACTCATCTCACATGCTAGTAAAGTAATGCTCAAAATTCCCCAAGCCAGGCTTCAGCAATACATGAACCGTGAACTTCCAGATGTTCAAGCTGGTTTTAGAAAAGGCAGAGGAACCAGAGATCAAATTGCCAACATCCACTGGATCATGGAAAAAGCAAGAGAGTTCCAGAAACACATCTACGTCTGCTTTACTGACTATGCCAAAGCCTTTGACTGTGTGGATCACAATAAGCTGGATAATTCTGAAAGAGATAAGAATACCAGACCACCTGATCTGCCTCTTGAGAAATCTGTATGCAGGTCAGGAAGCAACAGAACTGGACGTGGAACAACAGACTGGTTCCAAATAGGAAAAGGAGAACTTCAAGGCTGTATATTGTCACCCTGCTTATTTAACTTCTATGCAGAGTACATCATGAGAAACGCTGGGCTGGAAGACACACAAGCTGAAATCAAGATTGCCGGGAGAAATATCAATAACCTCAGGTATGCAGATGACACCACCCTTATGGCAGAAAGTGAAGGACTAAAGAGCCTCTTGATGAAGGTGAAAGAGGAGAGTGAAAAAGTTGGCCTAAAGCTCAACACTCAGAAAACGAAGATCATGGCATCCAGTCCCATCACTTCATGGGAAATCGATGGGGAAACAGTTGAAACAATGTCAGACTTTATTTTTCTGGGCTCCAAAATCACTGCAGATGGTGACTGCAGCCATAAGATTAAAAGACGCTTACTCCTTGGAAGGAAAATTATGACCAATGTAGAGAGCACATTAAAAAGCAAAGACATAACTTTGTCAACAAAGGTCCATCTAGTCAAGACTATGGTTTTTCCAGTGGTCATGTATGGATGTGAGAGTTGGGGTATAAAGAAAGCTGAGTGCCAAAGAATTGATGCTTTTGAACTGTGGTGTTGGGGAAGATTCTTGAGAGTCCCTTGGACTGCAGAGATCCAATCAGTCCATCCTAAAGGAATATATACCAGTCCTGGGTATTCATTGGAAGGACTGATGTTGAAGCTGAAACTCCAATACTTTGGCCACCTGATGCAAAGAGCTGACTCATTTGAAAAGACCTTCATGCTGAGAAAGATTGAAGGCAGGAGGAGAAGGGGACGACAGAGGATGAGATGGTTGGATGGCATCACCGACTCAATGGACGTGAGTTTGAATGGACTCCAGGAGTTGGTGGTGGACAGGGAGGCCTGGCGTGCTGTGGTTCATGGGGTTGCAAAGAGTCAGACACGACTGAGCGACTGAACTGAATTGAACTGAAAATAGGTAGAGAGCCATGTGAAGCTCACGATGGTATACGAAACTGGCAAGATGGATTCTGGAATGTGGGTGGAGTAGGTGTATGCTAAGTAGTGTGTGATTCTTTGCAACCCCTTATGACCCCATGGACTGTAGCCCAACAGGCTGTTCTGTCCATGATATTATAAAGGCAAGTATACTGGAATGGGTTGCCATTTCCTCCTTGAGGGGATTTTCCAAACCCAGAGACTGAATCTGCGTCTCTTCTGTCTCTTGCATTGGCAGATGGATTCTTGACCCCTGAGCCACCAGAGAAGTTCATCCTGTTTTCATGCATCCTTGATCTTTTTTGTTTCTGGACAAAGACAGGGTCATCACAACTCAAGAATTAACTCAAAAACACAATAGAATAACAAAAGGTTTACAAAGCCTATCTCATTGCAAAAGTAGTTAGTTCAGGGTGGCTTCATTTAGTACATGTGGGTCAAAATTCAGTGAGGTTTTGGTAACTGGGGAAATAGCTTGAAGAACAGGTTTGAAAATAAATAGGAGTTATAGCCACAAACAAGGGAGGACATTTACAAACAAAAGATATACATGGAGCACAAAAGAATAGATGACCTGCCCATGAAATGAGTTTCCTGACACCCTTTCCCTAGTATATCATCTGAAAGCTCCATAAAAATCACTCTACTGGATCAATCATTGAAGGTTCTGAGAATCTATTTTTCAAATAGTTCTACGGCAATTTATTCGGAATCATATTGCAAATAAGCTACTAGATCACTTAGAACAAAATTTCAAAAATACATACTAGGAAAATTTCTGTAGGATAACTAGGAAGGAGAAAAATAGCTTGGCCCACTACCTAGAGGAAAAGACCCAATTCAGTGACTGCAGCAGGAATGAGCAGTGTCAGGAAGGCCCTATTGTCCATGGGAGACACTCTGGGAATACGTCACCTATCCCTCCCAGTTTGTTTTGTCCACTTTGCCACCAAATTCATCTCTGACTCAGTAAGAAGTAAAAGGCCCGAAGGATGGGTGAAGGATTGTGTGTTGACATCCAGGAGTTCGACTCAGACCCACCTTCCTTTGGCTCCCTTCTTTGGCACGCTTGCTCACTCTGGTGTATACACTCCTATAGCTTGTAGTGTGAGTCTAATCATTCATGTCACTTTCCGGGGGCAATGTTCATACTACCACATAGAACAGGACAAAATGAAAAGCTCATGTTTGCTGGACAGCATGACCCCTTTTCTGATCAGACTATTGTTTTAGATTGAAGCCTTTGAAGCTATACTGGAGGCAACTGGAATTCTCAGACCTTTAGTCTTGTATTATTCTTTCACGTATTTTGGAAACTGCTGAACCCTTTTTTATATGTCGCTGTGATTTAAAGTGTGAGTAACTGAGATAAGAATACTGCCTATCTGTAGAGGAAGGATCTTTGAATAAATGGAGAAAATTAAACATCATTGTTCCCATAAGATGCCAAGCGAAGTAACTTTCATAGACAAATATTCACTTTTTCTTTTGTGATGTGAGACTCTAACCTAACTTTGTTTCACAAAATATCTCATTCTAAAGGAGGAAAGGCTTTTTTAACTGAAATAATCATACATTAATAAGCACATAGGGCTAAGATGAGCCTGAAGAAAAGGTTAGAAGTATAATGAGTCATAAACTTTACATAAATCAGTAAAGAAACTGATTATTTAACATAAAACATTGTACTAAATATAAGCTGTGGAATGTACGTCTACTGCCTGAGATGGTGACTAACGCAGTCGAGTGTGCTATGGTATAGCTAGCAAGGTTTGGGGAGTTTGGTTTATTTTTGTTTTCTTTCTGCTTTTGAGGGAGAAATTTCAGCTAATAAACAACATCAAAAAGTTTAAAACTTCTTGAGCATCAAGGTCAATTACTCAAAGGTCCTAAAAGTTATATCTTTTATTTCATTTTTTATTTTTTACTTCAGAAGATTTGGGTTGGGAAGATCCCCTGGAAAAGGAAATAGTAACCCCCTCCATTAATCTTGCCTGGAGAATCTCAAAGACAGAGGAGCCTGGCATGCTACAGTCCATGGGGTCACAAAGAGTCAGACATGACTGAAGCGACTTAGCACACAAGCACGCTACAATCAAATTGGTTTACCTCTTCAAAGATCAAACCCATGTCTCCAGCAGTGGCAGGCAGATTCTTTAGCACTGAGCCACCTGGCAAGCACACATATGTATATAGACTCTAGTACAATTACATTGTTCCATAGTTTTAGTTGTATATATGAAAATTTTATCTTACTTACTTAGAATTAAATGTATTATTACTCACTGTGTAGATACTTTACTGAGAGCTCCCTGAGTCTATTACACTTATCACAGTGCCTGGCACATTTTTTAAAAAAAAGCAAATAAACCAATCAATCAGTATGGCAGCTATTCTTATAACCATTTTACAGATAGCGAAACGGAAAAGTAGAGAAATAGGTACATGATTATAAATGGCCAACCTAGCACTCTGAAAGAGTTCCTTTATATCTAATCTCAGATGTTTTCCACTAATCCTTGCTATTGTTTTTGCTTTGGTTTTGGGAGGGTTGTTTGGTTTTTGCCTTTTAGTTTTCAATTTTTTTTTTTACTAAAAACTTCATTGCATTTCACACTGATGGGTTTTTTGGGTTTTTTTCTTTTTTTTGACTCTACCACTGCTTTTCCCTCATCTTCTAGGTACACCAAAATGAAGACTGCCACCAACATCTATATTTTCAACCTTGCTCTGGCAGATGCCCTAGCAACCAGTACCCTGCCTTTCCAGAGTGTCAATTACCTGATGGGAACATGGCCGTTTGGAACCATCCTGTGCAAGATTGTGATCTCCATAGACTACTACAATATGTTCACCAGCATATTCACCCTCTGCACCATGAGTGTGGATCGCTACATTGCAGTCTGCCATCCTGTCAAGGCCCTGGATTTCCGCACTCCCCGTAATGCCAAGGTCATCAACATCTGCAACTGGATCCTCTCTTCAGCCATTGGTCTGCCTGTGATGTTCATGGCAACGACAAAGTACCGGCAAGGTGACTGATGATGCTGCGGGCCTGGGCGGTGGAGAGTATACAGATAGATATGTTGGTGACGTCATGACCCAAGTAGAATTTACAGAGTGGTCCAGTGCTGTGCAAACTGCAGCTTTGATGATTCTTTCTCATAAAATACTTTTGAATATTTTGAAATAGGAATTTTCCCCTAAAATTTTAAGCCCAGTGAACATTTTAGAGAGAATATAAACCAAAATCTATCCATTCCTGATTCCTCTGCACTGTAATCATTCCTGATTACTTCATCCAAATGATGGCAGCAGAAGAACACAGATCTTTAAACACTAATTAGAGCTTAGACCCAAAGAACATTAAGTGGAGGCTTGTTTGAAAATGTCAAGTGACTGCCTACATGACAAGTGTGTCTTTTTAGACCTCATTTCAGAATGAGAAACCACCCATCAAAAAGAGGAGTTTAGGGAATTTCCTGGTGGTCCATTGCTTAGAACTTGGCACTTTCACTGTGGTGCCCTGGGTAGGAAAACTAAGATCCCACAAGCTCTTCAGAAGTCAAAAAAAGAGGAAAAAAAAAGTGGAGTGAAGGCACCCAGTAGCTGGGAACTCCTAGAGTCTGGACAGTGATTATATTTTTATGTCAACTTAGACTCCATAGAGAATCTAGCTCATGGTGAGAGATACATAACATCATCAAAGTAGACAACCAAATGACATATTTGGAAAAATCAACAGAGATCTGAGTTTTTTCCCATGAATTCTTTAAATCCTCCTTCCAGGATTTGTGTACCAAGAGCCATTTAAGTTACCTCAGGTCAAGGCTATAAATTAGAAAGCGAAATGGCAATATTAACACCTGATGATAGCATTAAATGTTGCTGCTAATTCTTCCTTATACTTCTTTTTCTCTAGGTTCCATAGACTGTACACTAATATTCTCTCACCCAACGTGGTACTGGGAAAACCTGCTGAAAATCTGCGTTTTCATCTTTGCCTTCATCATGCCTATCCTCATCATTACAGTGTGTTATGGGCTGATGATCTTACGCCTCAAGAGTGTCCGCATGCTCTCTGGCTCCAAAGAAAAGGACAGGAACCTGCGAAGAATTACCAGGATGGTGCTGGTGGTTGTGGCTGTGTTCATTGTCTGCTGGACGCCCATTCACATCTACGTCATCATTAAAGCCTTGATCACAATCCCGGAAACTACTTTCCAGACCGTTTCCTGGCATTTCTGCATTGCTCTAGGTTATACCAACAGCTGCCTGAACCCGGTCCTTTATGCATTTCTGGATGAAAACTTCAAACGATGCTTCAGAGAGTTCTGTATCCCAACTTCCTCCACCATTGAGCAGCAAAACTCCACTCGAATTCGTCAGAACACCAGAGACCACCCCTCCACAGCCAATACGGTGGATAGGACTAACCATCAGGTATGCAGCTTTTAGGACTGGGTGTACCTACCAGGGATGACATAAAAATTACAGAGCTTTTTAAAGTCCAACATTAGAATCCATTAGAAGTGGACTGGTAACTCAGGGGTTGAGGTCAGTACAAGGAGGGAGGGAGGAGAGGAGGAAATTATTATCACTGTGGCCGAGGAACACTTCATTTTATAAACCGAGCTCTATGTATTTGGCACATAATCATTTAGATATAGAGACATTCCAATTAGAATTCCATAAATCTGCTAGAAGTCTGTGTTGCCGCAGCCTTTTCGTCTATGCAAGGTTAATGACTTCAGCACATTGAAGAAGAGATCCTCATCTAGAATTCTGATTTCTCCTAATGTTAGGTGTTTTGTGCATATCATTCCAACATCCCTGTCACTTCTTTTTTAGCTTAATATATTGGTTTTATTTCTTGTTCACTAGAATACAGAGCCCAGCGGAGGACACACTGCCTTCCTTCAGCTCATGTGGATTCCACCAGGAATAGATGGCTTTTATAACTGGTGGCCTTCCCTGGTGGCTCAGATAGTAGAGAGTCTGTCTGCAATGCAGGAGACCCGGGTGGGATCCCTGGGTTGGAAAGATCCCCTATAGAAGGAAATGGCAACCACTCCAGTATGCTTGCCGGTAAAATCCAGACAGGAGAGTCTAGCGGGCTAGAGTCCATGGGGTCACAAAGAGTCAGGCATGACTGAAGCGACTAACATGACGACGACGATCAGCAAGAGGATGAGTAGAGAGAGACAGGGGAAGGCGCACAGACTTTCAGCTGCCTTAACTTTGACATAACACATTTGACTTTCAACTACAGTCCTTTGGAACAAACTGGTCACAAAGCCCTAACCAAGGGCAAAGGAGGCTGGGAAATTTAGCAGGGGGTATAGAATTAAGTGACCACTAGCTTTGCCAGAGTGCTTCTGTGGCATCTGCCTCTATCCCCAAGTAAAGTCCCTGTCACTCCTCTAAAGCCAGTCCTGCTCTGGTTCTGTGGTTGCAAAGAGAGCATCAGCATTTTGCCCACTGTGGTAATGGAGGACGATGTTCTCAGTGTCCCAGAAAAGGAGAAAGAAAGTCAAATGGACACCTTTACTTTGTTAACTCACTGACTTGTAAATTTTCATACCTGAACTCAAACCTATTGCTTCTTAGAACTAAATTAGTTTTATAACAGTATTAGTTATAAACTAATATTAAAAATTAGTTATAAACTAAATTAGTTTTATAACTGACTGTAGCCCACCAAGTTCCTCTGTCCCTGGGATTTCCCAGTCAAGAATATTGGATTGGTTTTCCATTTCCTCCTCCAGGGGATCCCTCTGACCTAGGGATCAAACCCGCATCTCCTGCATTGGCAGGTGGATTCTTTACCGCCAACTCACCTGGGAAGCCCAGTCAACATGCCCCTTGAGGCTAATATCATAAGGAGTGACTATTTCCTGGAAGATGTATCCCTACACATAAAAGAGTACAGACGGAAGCCTGCATGGAAGAGGCCAGATTTACACACAGCAGTATAATCACACAAGAAATCAAAAAAAAAAGAAAAGAGAAAAACATCTGTCTCTAGGCTACTGTTGCCTGTTCAGCCTCTGGTTTCGAAAATTTGGCCTCTGACCTGTTAAGTAAATCAGTCACTTACTTATCAATGTAACCAAGTAAATTTCCAAATAATGGTGCCAGCATCCCCCAAATCGTGGCGTATGTGATTTTATAACACAAAGCTCAAATGCAAACTCCCTGTGAAAGTAAATCCTCATGTCAGAAGCTTAGATAAAGTTTCTAGGTTCAGGGAGAAGCCATGGGAACAGATGGCTCCATGACAATCACCCAGAAGCCAAATCAAGGGGCCAGAAGGAGAGCCTGACTCCCTTAAGATGCAGCTGCTTCATCTCTGCTTTCTCTTGTCCCACTACGCCACCAAACCGACCCCAACCCGGGCTCACCCTGCTAATTGACTGCAGGACTAATGCAATATGGCCCAGATGGATCTGTCATAGGCGCATTAATCCTCATACCCTCGATATTAAATCATGCTCAAATGAACCCAGGAACTGGCAAGCCCTAGGGAGCATGAGGTAATGATGGCAGACCTACTTCCAACCAAAGGGAAATGATTAACTTATTATGTCTCATTTCTAATTCCATTTCCGAAAGGAAAGCCAGAAAGAAGTGTTTTCCTACTCTGCTCCTTTTTTTTTTTTTTCCTTCATCATCAAGACCTCGAATCCTGTTCTTTTTGCTAAGCATAGCTCCTTCTCAGTGGCTATGGAAATCTTGTGAATAACTTAGAGAGGGTAGGCATTTAAATAGATTTTTCTCTAAGGCGAGGATAATACATTAAAGAGTGCAACTTCAAACTCTCAGTCCTAAACTGTGGTTCAAATATTTTACATTGGAGAAATATATTTCTATGGGAACAAGACGATGGCCATTACAAAGGATTAGTTCTTTCTCCTTAAGCACCAGCTCATGCCTTCCCTCTCCTTTGGAGTGTGGGTATTGGCCTTATACCCTGGACCACTGCCGGGCCTTCTCGTCACATTTGATCCTCTCAGCATCCTTCATTTGCCTTGCTCTCCTGGCAAGACAGCTCCCAGCCTGTCTGCTGGAGCGTGTTTCCTGAGTTCACCATGAATGTCCTCTAGCTGTCCTGCCACTGCCCTTGAGTCCCCTCCAAATCCTGTGTTTCCACATCCGTGTGGTCCTTGCACAGTCAGAGAGAGGAGAAAGGAAGCTAATTAGGGAAGCTCTGTTCTGAGTAACTAAAAGGTTTGCCTTAAAAATACATCCAATTAGGGCTTATCTTCATTGCTGCCTCTATGAAGCAGCATCAGTGTCAGATAACAGCAGAAACACATTAGCCCTGGAGCTGGCTGCTTTCCCAAAATGCCCAGCTGGGAGAGTTGGACAGAGAAGGGCCGCTGCTGGGGAAAGAGGAAAAGACATACTGACATATCTGAAAATTAAGAGAAATCAAAGATTTCTTTCACTAATTGCCACTGGTGTGTCATCATCAGAATCAAGGCAGTTACACACATACATTTAGAACAATATACGAGCCTTTGATGATCACTTCAGTAATATATCAAAATGGTAACATTATTTGAGGAAAAAACTGGAGACTTTATGCCTCCAGTGGGGTCTATGTGGGGTTAGTGGTACAGAATCTGCCTGCCAATGAAGGAGACACATGAAACATGGGTTTGATGCCTTGGTCGGGAAGATCCCCTGAAGGAGGAAATGGCAATCCACTCCACTATTGCCTGGAAAATCCCATGGACAGAGGAGCCTGAGAGGCTAGAGTCCATGAGGCCACAAAAAGTCAGCCACAACTGAGCAATTGAGCACACAGAATACATAGGCCGTAGTTGATTAGTTTACAAGTTCAGTATCTGACAGGAAGGTTTTGTTCTTTCTTTTTTCTTTTAACTCATGAGCCATCATGTTATGAGACAGAGCTAATTGGATTCATATTAACTTTTTAACTGCTCATCTTAAATTTATACCATTGTAGATACTGATGTCCTGACTTAGTCTTTGTATTTTCTCAAGAAATGTGTTGTTCTATCTATGTCATATCTCAAGCACATTAGTCAACTTCATATTCTGCAGATCAGAGATCCAATATCAAACCTTCCCAGGGTGTCTGTATTCTGACAACTGTATACTGAGACCATGTTCATACAACGCAAAGTCAAGTGGAGAGGTGGCAGTTATCAAGGTAATTCAATAAACCTTATAAGAGAGTTTTGTGCCCAGAATAAACTTTGAGTCACATAGATAGGTAAGCGCTACTTAGTGAGTTCTGGCTGCACAACAAATCATTCCAAAATTTATTGGCTGAAAGACGCCATTTACTTAGTTTACAATTCTATTGATCAGTGATTTGGGCTGGGCTAAGATAGACAGTTCTCCCCAGCCTTAGTTGGGCTGTCAGCCAGCTGATTTAGTGGCCATAGTGAGAATGGCTGGCTCTTCATGGATCCGCACCTTCTCTCATTCATGTTAGCTGAGGCATGTTTCCATGGTGATCACAGGCTCCAGATTCGAAGGATGGGAAAACAGACTCCACCTATGGATGTTCGGAGCTGCAGTCACATTGCAAAGGGATGTGGATGAAGGGAGGGAAGTCATTGTGGCCACATCCGATCACCATCTACAGTAACACATGCTGCCTGGGTCAGGCAAGTCACAGCTTCCTGAGAGGACAAACCACATCTGCCTCAGTCTTCCTTGTACCTCCATATCTGAATACGTGAATGACCTCTGAGGGCTCTTGGTATTTCAGGAGATACGGAAGGGGCCAGAATGATCCTTTTCCTGGAACTGATTGACAGGCTAAAGGATCGCGTGGCACCTTGACTTATTTCATACTTACCCTTCAATAAGAGGAAAATATTCACAGGAAGGATTCTTCATTTTTTTTCTCTCCAGCCTTTAGTCCTCTAATCCAGTTACACCTTTCAAAAATTTTCTTGCATTTGTGCTTGTCTTCTAATTCTAAGTAAATGCTAGTGATGAGGCAATCAAGAACGAGACTCAGTGCCCTAAAGAGGTCATGTCCTGGCTCATTATGGGGGAAAAAAAAAAAAAGATAGGCTCATATTCCTTTGTGCATTCCAGGGTCCAGCCTACTGCTCCAGAATAATGCGTGATTTATGTTCAACTTGTCTTTAAGTCTTCTAGATCTTTGTTAGGTAGACTTAGGTAAAGGTATTCATTTTCCATTGGCTGTCAGTGAAGTTTAATTTCTTTGTATGTGTACCACCCTTTTGTTGTCCTCATTGGATTCTATTTGGCTTCAAAACACTTCCATCATTTGCTCAAATCGGTCCAGGTCCAGCTTAGACATGAGACCACTACTGACCACTACTGACCTGCCTTCCTGTGTGCCTTCCACTCTAATCATATTCTCAAATGCATTTTTGTTTTGACAAAAGATTGATTTTTAATGCATAACGTTATATTGGAAAAGAGAATTCTATTGTATCTGCTGGATTGTTGTTAATATTCAGTTTGTATTAACTATAACTATAATATTAATAATAATGGTATCTTACTCATATGATAGATAGCATGCTGATTAAAAAGTACTTTTATCATATCAGCTTCTAATAATAACCCTAATGGGTAAACATGAAAAAAATAAATGTTCAAGGAGGTTAATAATTATACAATATCACATCACCAGTAAGAGGTAAAACTCAGACAGACATGTAGAATTCTAATATTTTCTTAACTTTTTATTTTGTACTGGAGTATTAACAATGTTGTAATAGTTTCAGGTGGGTAGCAAAGGGACTCAGCCATACATATACATTTATCCATTATCCCCCAAACTCCCCTCCCAACCAGCCTGCTACACAAGACTGAGGAGAGTTCCCTGTGTTATACAGTGGGTCCTTGTTGGTTATCTATTTTAAATATAGCAGTGTGTATATGTCTATCCCAAACTCCCTAACTATTCCTTCCCTTCAACCTTCCCCTCAGCAACCATAAATTCATTCTCTGCAAGTCTTTTCCTGTTTCATAAATAAGTTTGTTTGTATCATTTCTTTTTAGGTAGAATTCTAATACAAATCCAAAACTTTCCTGTTATCCCACAAAACACCATTATGCATTCAAATATTAGGGTGTGGCCTCAAGCAGAAGATTTCAAGCTTTACTATGAACTCCAGAATAATTTTGGGGGAACTCTAAGAAAGACTGGTTCACTGAGTCAGGGTAGGATCCAAAAATCTGAATGTTGAATAAAGTACTAAACTGAAAACTCCGAATTAAAATATGACTTCATCCAAACATTATCACAGTTACTGGTGTGTCTAACTTGAGTAACCCATTCAGTCAAGATGATTGGCCCTATGTCTTTCACCAAATGAATCTTGTGTTTAGCAAAAAGATGTTGATATCCTTTGATAAAGCCTTATCAATCAGTGAGTCTTGTAGGAGAAAGTAACACAACAGTGATAAAGCTAATGTTATGTTCAGTTCACTTCAGTTCAGTTCAGTCGCTCAGTCGTGTCCGATTCTGCGACACCATGAATCGCAGCACGCCAGGCCTCCCTGTCCATCACTAACTCCCAGAGTTCACTCAGATTCATGTCCATCGAGTCAGTGATGCCATCCAGCCATCTCATCCTCTGTCATCCCCTTCTCCTCCTGCCCCCAACCCCTCCCAACATCAAAGTCTTTTCCAATGAGTCAACTCATCGCATTAGGTGGCCAAAGTAAGAAGCGGTGGCAAGAATACACAGAACTGTACAAAAAAGATCTTCACGACCCAGATAATCACGATGGTGTGATCACTCATCTAGAGCCTGACATCCTGGAATGTGAAGTCAAGTGGGCCTTAGAAAGCATCACTATGAACAAAGCTAGTGGAGGTGATGGAATTCCAGTTGAGCTATTTCAAATCCTGAGAGATGATGCTGTGAAAGTGCTGCACTCAATATGCCAGCAAATTTGGAAACTCAGCAGTGGCCACAGGACTGGAAAAGGTCAGTTTTCATTCCAATCCCAAAGAATGCTCAAACTACCACACAATTGCACTCATCTCACATACTAGTAAGTAATGCTCAAAATTGTCCAAGCCAGGTTTCAGCAATACGTGAACCATGAACTTCCTGATGTTCAAGCCAGTTTTAGGAAAGGCAGGGGAACCAGAGATCAAATTGCCAACATCCCCTGAGTCATGGAAAAAGCAAGAGAGTTCCAGAAAAACATCTACTTCTGCTTTGTTGACTATGCCAAAGCCTTTGACTATGTGGATCACAAGAAACTGTGGAAGATTCTGAGAGAGATGGGAATACCAGACCACCTGACCTGCCTCTTGAGAAATCTGTATGCAAGTCAGGAAGCTAAGTTAGAACTGTACGTGGAACAACAGACTGGTTCCAAATAGGAAAAAGAGTACGTCAAGGCTGTATATTGTCACCCTGCTTATTTAACTTCTATGCAGAGTACATCATGAGAAACGCTGGACTGGAAGAAACACAAGGTCGAGTCAAGATTGCTGGGAGAAATATCAATAAGCTCAGATATGCAGATGACACCACCCTTATGGCAGAAAGTGAAAAGGAACTAAAAAGCCTCTTGATGAAAGTGAAAGTGGAGACTGAAAAAGTTGGCCTAAAGCTCAACATTCAGAAAACGAAGATCATGGCATCCGGTCCCATCACTTCATGGGAAATAGATGGGGAAACAGTGGAAACAGTGTCAGACTTTATTTTGGGGGGCTCCAAAATCACTGCAGATGGTGATTGCAGCCATGAAATTAAAAGACACTTACTCCTTGGAAGAAAAGTTATGACCAACCTAGACAGCATATTCAAAAGCAGAGATATTACTTTGCCGACTAAGGTCCATCTAGTCAAGGCTATGGTTTTTCCTGTGTTCATGTATGGATGTGGGAGTTGGACTGTGAAGAAAGCTGAGCACCGAAGAATTGATGCTTTTGAACTGTGGTGTTGGAGAAGACTCTTGAGAGTCCCTTGGACTGCAAGGAGATCCAACCAGTCCATTCTGAAGGAGATCAGGCCTGGGATTTCTTTGGAAGGAATGATGCTAAAGCTGAAACTCCAGTACTTTGGCCACCTCATGTGAAGAGTTGCCTCCTGCCAACTCCTCATCGATATGGCAAGCCCATTCCTAAATCCTTGGGTTACTATTTTTAAATCAGTTTCTTGACATTTTAATCAAAGTAGCAGGTCAAGAAATGACATACTTTGTATTTGTATTAACTATAAAACTATATTATCCCTAGCTAAACTGAAAGCGGAAGCCTAGTTTGTCAAATCAACTACATTATTCTCGAAATTCGGCTCTCAATTGTTTTTTAACAAGACATCTGTGGAGAGCCAATTTAAGATGGAAAAGTATTTCAATTCTGTGACAAAAGACCCAAAATGAGAATAGCTCGCGAAATTACCACACTTGACTACATTAATACATATTTTATGAATGGGGTCAAAGTGGCTATGCTTGCACTTCTTTGACTTAAAAGGAAAACAGTCCCAGTGATGAGTGTGTGAGAGAGAGAGAGCATACATGGGCATGATACAGGTGTGCCTCTATGCATGTGTAGTACTAAAGTATATCTAAGTTTAAAATGAATGCCACCATTCACAAGTAGCAGAAGAAATAGCATGTTTCTGTAAATTGACTACGGCCTGGGAAAAGCAAATCTTGTTTACTTGGAAGTATGTTTATTCCCACAAAATATTTGGCTATTAGTAATAACTGACCTGAATAGACATTTCTCCAAAGAAGATATATGGATGGCCAACAGGCACATGGAAAGATGCTCAACATCACTAATTATTAGAAAACTGAAAAATAAAACTACAATGGGGTATCATTTCATATAAATCAAAATGATCATCAAAGTCTGCAAATAATAAATGCTGGGGAAGGCATGGAGAAAAAGGAACCCTCCTCCTACACTGTTGGTGAGACTGTAAATCGGTACAGCCACTATGGAGAACAGTATGAGTTTCCTTTAAAAAACTAAAAGTGGAGTTATCATACAATCCTGCAATCTCACTCCTGGGCACATATCCAGACAAAACTCTAATTCAAAATATACATGCAAAATATACATGTACTCCAGTGTTTATTGCAGCACTATTTATAGTAATATAAAACATGGAAGTAATCTAAATGTACATTAAGAGATGAATGGATAAACATGTGGTATATATATATATATATATATATATATATATATATATATATACATACACACACACACACACACACACACACAGTGGAATAACAGCCGCAAAAAAAAAAGAATTAAATTAACACCATTTGCAACAACATGGATAGACCTAGAGATGATCATACTAAGTGAAATAAGTCAGTAAGAGAAAGACAAATAGCATATATATCACTTACATAAAAATGATACAAATGAAAGTGAAAGTCGCTCAGTTGTGTCCAACTCTTTGCGACCCCATGGACTATACAGTCCATAGAAATCATCAGACCAGAAAACTGGGCGGGTAGCATTTCCCTTCTCCAGGAGATCTTCCCAACCCAGGGATCGAACTCAGGTTTCCTGCACTGCAGGCAGATTCTTTACCAGCTGAGCCACAAGGGAATATATTTATAAAACTGGAACAGACTCACAGACAGGGAAAACAAATGCATGGTTATCAAAGGGGATAACAGGAGGCAGGAGACAAATTAGGATTATGGGAGTAACATATACCCACTACTATATATAAAGTAGATAAATAACAAGATCTATTGTACATCACAGGGAACCATATTCAATATCTTGTAATAAGCTATAATGGAAAAGAATCTGGAAAAGAAATGTGTATATGTACATATATAACTGAAACACTTTGCTGTACACTTGAAACTAACACAAAATTGTGAATTAGCTATACTTCAGTTTAAAATGGCTAAAAAAAGAAAAGAAGAAAACAGAGTTACAATATTTGCATTTGGATAAATTTAGGCTTGTCTAAAATAAGACTGTTAGAAATAACATTTATTAACCAGTTTCTATCCACTGTATCTTATTTAATCATATAAGGTGTGGATTATCTCTACAGTTGAGGAAATCAATGTTTAAGGAATTAACATGGCCAAGGTCATAGGTAAAAAGTACTGGCTGAGGAATGAGTCCAATTAAATTTTATATCATAGACCTACCCTACTCTCCTCCCAGTCTGTTTCCCCCTTCACTCAGTGGTGGCTTTGAGAACTAGATTATAGCATTTATATACTGACAGTTTGAAAGCCATAAGACCTTTATATAGGTTTGTTTGGATGTACTCAGTGTATTTTTGTATCTGCGTGTAAAAGTAAGCAGTCAAATGATTTTTAATGATTAGCATAGGGAATTAGAAATTCAGTAATGGGGATCTCATTTGACTCATTTGAAAAGGCCCTGATGCCAGGGAAGATTGAAGGTAGGAGGAGAAGGGAATGACAGAG
Source organism: Ovis canadensis (assembly GCF_042477335.2). Taxonomy (NCBI): domain Eukaryota; kingdom Metazoa; phylum Chordata; class Mammalia; order Artiodactyla; family Bovidae; genus Ovis; species Ovis canadensis. Next base: position 90,116,821 of record NC_091252.1, read on the forward strand.
GATGAGATGGTTGGATGGCATCACTGACTCAATAGACATAAGTTTGAGTGAACTCCGGAAGTTGGTGATGGACAGGGAGGCCTGGCGTGCTGCAGTGCGTGGGGTTGCAGAGTCGGACGCAACTGAATGACTGAACTGAACTGAGTGGGACTCTCTAATTTTCTAAGCCTAGAGACACAAGGATTCCCTTGCCACTGGCAGTCTTAAAAGTCCAAACATCACATTTCGCATGCATAAAACGGGACGCTACAAAAATTCAAATGTTAAGATTTGATATTTAGGGAATCAGAACAAATGACTCTTTCATAAGTTTTTTAGTTTTTACAAGTTCCACTGAGTTCTTACAGAACACTATTACAGTGAAATGCTAATATGTGGTCCATGAAAAAATAGGTGTTAGGTGAATATTCAGAAATGTTGCATATCTTATTTAGGTCATGGGGACTGATGCTGCGGATGAGCATTTTCAAGGCTCTGAAAAGCCCTATTGTGTGTTTATGTGTGTGTACGTGTATGAGTTGCGTTTAGTTCTCTATATGTACTCACATCTTGTTTTTAAGCTAAACTGTTCAAACTTATCTGAACACAGTCTGGTTTTTTTGTTTTTGTTTTTTTTCATTGAGCTTCTCTGGTAGCTCAGCTGGTACAGAATCCTCCTGCAAGGCAGGAGACCCTGGTTCAATTCCTGAGTCAGGAAGATCTGCTGGAGAAGGGATAGGCTACCCACTCTAGTATTCTTGGGCTTCCCTAGTGCTTCAACTGGTAAAGAGTCTGCCTATAATGCGGGAGACCTGGGTTCAATCCCTGGATTGGGAAGATCCCCTGGAGAAGGGATAGGCTACCTACTCCAGTATTCTGGCCTGGAGAATTTCATGGACTGTAGAGTCCATGGGGTACTTGATTTCTGGGACTTTCCTGTAGCTCAAATGGTAAAGAATCTGCATGCAATGCAGAAGACCAGGGTTCAACCCCTGGGTCAGGAAGATCCTCTGGAGAAGGGAATGGCAATCCACTCCAGTATTCTTGCCTGGAGAATCCCATGGACAGAGAAGCCTAGTGGGCTACAGTCCATGGGGTCTCAAAGAGTTGGATATGACAGAGAGACTAACACAGACATAAAAGCATTACAACGTTGTGTTCATTTCAACATTAACAGCAAAATGAATCAGTTATACATATACACAGGTCCCTTCCCTGTGGGACCTCCCTCCCACCTACTCCTCATCCCACCCATCTAGGTTGTCACAGATCACTGAGCTGAGTGCCTTGGGCTACACAGCAGATTCCCATTCAGTTCAGTTCAGTTCAGTTGCTCAGTTGTATCTGACTCTTTGAGACCCCATGGACTGCAGCACACCAGGCTTCCCTGTCTATCACCAACTCCCGGAGTTTACTCAAATTCACATCCATCGAGTTGGTAATGCCATCCAACCATCTCATCCTCTGTCATCCCCTTCTCTCCCCGCCTTCAATACTTCCCACCATCAGGGTCTTTTCAAATGAGTCAGTTCTTCACATCAGGTGACCAAAGTATTGGAGTTTCAGCTTTAGCATCAGTCCTTCCAATGAATATTCAGGACTAGTTTCCTTTAGGATGGACTAGTTGGATCTCCTTGCAGTCCAAGAGACTCTCAAGAGTCTTCTCCAACACCACAGTTTAAAAGCACCAATTCTTCAGTGCTCAGCTTTCTTTATAGTCCAATCCTCACATCCATGTGTGACTACTGGAAAACCATAGCTTTGACTAGACAGACCTTTGCTGGCAAAGTAATGTCTCTGCTTTTTAATATACTATCTAGGTTGGTCATAACTTTTCTTCCAAGCGTCTTTTAATTTCTTGGTTGCAGTCACCATCTGCAATGATTTTGGAGCCCCAAAAAGTAAAGTCTGTCACTGTTTCCATTGTTTCCCCATCTATTTGCCATGAAGTGATGGGACCAGATGCCATGATCTTCAGTTCAGTTCAGCTCAGTCTCTCAGTCATATCCGACTCTTTGAGACCCCTTGAATCGCAGCACACCAGGCCTCCCTGTCCATCACCAACTCCTGGAGTTCACTCAGACTCACATCCATCAAGTCCGTGATGCCATCCAGCCATCTCATCCTGGGTCATCCCCTTCTCCTTCTGCCCCCAATTCCTCCCAGCATCAGAGTCTTTTCCAATGAGTCAGCTTTCCGCATGAGGTGGCCAAAGTACTTTCAGCTTTAGCATCATTCCTTCCTAAGAAATCCCAGGGTTGATCTCCTTCAGAATGGACTGGTTGGATCTCCTTGCAGTCCAAGGGACTCTCAAGAGTCTTCTCCAACACCACAGCTCAAAAGCATCAATTCTTTGGCGCTCAGCCTTCTTCAGAGTCCAACTCTCACATCCATACATGACCACTGGAAAAACCATAGCCTTGACTAGACGGACCTTGGTTGGCAAAGTAATGTCTCTGCTTTTGAATATACTATCTAGGTTGGTCATAACTTTTCTTCCAAGGAGTAAGTGTCTTTTAATTTCATGGCTGCAGTCACCATCTGCAGTGATTTTGGAGCCCCCCAAAATAAAGTCTGACACTGTTTGCACTGTTTCCCCATCTATTTCCCATGAAGTGATGGGACCGGATGCCATGATCTTCGTTTTCCAAATATTGACTTTTAAGCCAACTTTTTCACTCTCCTCTTTCACTTTCATCAAGAGGCTCTTTAGTTCCTCTTCACTTTCTCCCAAAAGGGTGGTTTCATCTGCATACCTGAGGTTATTGATATTTCTCCCGGCAATCTTGATTTCAGCTTGTACTTCATGCAGCCCAGCATTTCTCATGAGGTACTCTGCATATAAGTTAAATAACCAGGGTAACAATATACAGCCTTGATGTACTCATTTCCCTATTTGGAACCAATCTGTTTCTAACTGTTGCTTCTTGACCTGCATACAGATATCTCAAGAGGCAGGTCAGGTGGTCTGGTATTCCCATCTCTTTCAGAATTTTCCAGTTTGTTGTGATCCACACAGTTAAAGGCTTTGGTATAGTCAATAAAGCAGAAGTAGATGTTTTTCTGGAACTCTCTTGCTTTTTCGATGATCCAGTGGATGTTGGCAATTTGATCTCTGGCTCCTCTGCCTTTTCTAAACCCAGCTTGAACATCTGGAAGTTCATGGTTCAAGTACTGTTGAAGCCTGGCTTGGTGAATTTTTGAGCATAACTTTGCTAGCATGTAGCTCTCTATCTTACACACAGTAGAGTTCATATCTCAGTCCTAAACTCCCAATTCGTCCCACCCTCCCCTTTCTTCCCTGTGTCCACACCTCTCTTTTCTATGTCTGCATCTCTGTTGTTGCCCAGCAAATAGGTCCATCTGTACCATGATTCTAGTTTCCACATATATTCATTAATATATGATACTTGTTTTTCTCTTTAACAAATCACAGAATGGTTTGCTTAAGCACTTCAAAAAGCCCAACATAGAGCATTAGTTCCAGTTAGGCACAAATCTGTTTCAAATTCAATGTTTTACTAGAATGAATGACAAGGTCTTATAATTCTAGGCACTAACCAGGATTCTAAAATTGATTATCGATCTCTTATTCTCTCTCATTCAAAACATAAGGTCTAAATACAAGCAAGATAATGAAACTTTATACCTCTGAAAATAGAACAGATTGTATTTTGTTTGGGTTCTCACTTTTGTTTTGTTTCATTTTGAAGTTTGTTGCTTTCTGGTTACCATCCTAAAGCGGGAAAAAATCTACATAGCTTTGGGATATGTTTTCAGTGCTTTAAACTACACGTTGCTAGTAAGAAGCCTTACAACGGACAGATTCTTTTGTTTTGAGTGAAACATCTTGGAGGAAAAAATGTGTTTCCTTTTTATTGAAGTATAATTGCTTTACAACGTTGTATTAGTTCCTGCTGACCAATGAACAGAATCAGCTGTACCTATGCATATATCCCCTCCTTGGACCTCCCTCCCACCCTGATCCCACTCCAACCATCTAGGTCTTCACAGAGAATTTAGCAGAGCTCCCCGTGCTGTGCAGCAAGGTCCCTCTAGAAAATAGGTTTCTTTTAAGAGTGATCTATATTTAACTGTGAAAATCATACCAAAGGTTAAATAATTACAGTCTTTCTTGTGAAACAATACAAGATCAGAAATCAAAAAACTTGGGTTCTGGTGCCAGCTGTGTGGGTTTGGCATCTCGTGCTACTGGCTGCCTAGGGGCTCTCTTCTACCTTTAGGAAGGGACTTTCTTACCTTCTTTTGCTAGCCAGTGAATCAGGCTCATTTCTGGTCTTGATTAATTACCCCCATTCAGGCTCTTGGGACTAACTACTCCTAGTGAACAACAAAAGAGGTAACCACCAAAGCTTCCTTTTGTAAAAGAATTTATTATACCGAACAAAAATTCATATTAAAAGCAGAAAGAAGCATAAGGCATATTTGAGTCCAGATTACTAGCTCAGTGGTAAAGAATCAGCCTGCCAATGCAAGAGATCCTGGGTCAGGAAGATCCCCTGGAGAAGGAAATGGCAACGCATTTCACTGTTCTTGCCTAGGAAAGCCCATGGACAGAAGAACCTGTTGGGTTACAGTCCAAGGGGTTGCAAAGAGTCAGACATGACTTAGCAGTTAAACAAAAACCTTTGAAATTCCACCTCTCCTTGAATTCTCCCTTACTAAAGTATGACCCCTTGTTACACTCTACGTTCCAAAGTGTCTGGTTCTAGCAATGAAACATGGAAGAGAGGGTGAGTTCTCTACTGCTTACATAAATAGACATCTTTGCCAATGAGTAATCCACTCCCAAAGTTTTCTTGTGGGTGGGTGGCTCTGCTTTTATGGATTCTGTCATGAATGGGATTTTGAAGTCTATGACTGACTGAAACATTGATCAGCTTCAGAAATATCCCAAGCCTGGTACTGGCTTCACCTGCAACGTTGGGTATCATCAAGGATGGGAAGGAGAAAATAAAAGTGGAAGAGAGTGCTACAAAGAGTGAAAATAAAAATATTAAAGGGGCTTTCCTCCAGCAGTACTCTTGGGCCTGTCACTTCACCACTCAAGACCTCTATTTCCTCCCAGAGATTAATAAAATGGGAAAAGGCAGGCTCTTAAATTCCTTCCAGTGATAGGAAGCACGTACCGATCTTTGTATCACTAGAGATTAAAAGTGCCCCAAATAAGATTCAGTTTGAACCTAAAAGCTTTTGGAAACTTTATTTTTCAATGTAGGCTAAAAAACAGCTCAAGGGTATTTGCTGGTTGACTTTCTGGAGAACATAACAGTTTAAGAAGTTCTTTTTAAAAATGGAAAGCTGATGGTAGATTAAAATATTGTATCTATGTCAAATGTTAAATTTACTGAATTTATAACAGCAACTGTGATTACAGTCAGGAAAGAAGCCTGGTCTTAGAAAATGTCAGGGAGTTGCAAGCTTTCAAGAGAGATATCTTAGCAACTAAGCAGGTCAGCTAGTTATAACTCTATGGCTGCATCTATCTGTGTGTGTTTGTACATGTATAAGATTTTCACATTTAAGAGCTGCCTTTAATAGCATTAGGCATTGTAGAGTAATTCAAGACCAGCCAAACCCACACGAGTTCCTCTGATCTCACAGCACACAGTCGGGGGTGATAAACCCTGCAGGAGGTCAGTTTAGCTATCAGAGCTGCTCCCTGACCAGTGGACCATGTGATTGCTTTGCCAGGCTGCAGCCTGGAATTTGGAAACAAAGAAAGCATTAATCATGTTCCCCTCCCAGTAGCTCCAAAGCCTGAGCTATTCCTTCCCCAGCTGAAGTAGATACTGATGGTCCCAGGAAGGTTCCAAGGGACACTCCTCACGGAGGCTGCCTCCTCTTACAGAAATCTGTAGTTCAGAAAAGCCCCAGGGTGTCACCTGCTGCTTAGGTCTTCAGCAAAATTTGACAGGTTATCTGATTAACTTGCAGACAACAAAATGCATGCGTAGATAAGGCACATATTGTCTCCAATAGCTGGACAGTGCAATTAAGTGCTGGGCTATGTTTATGATAATAGAGAGTCATAGTGCAAAGAATATTTTGTTTACTGCCTCCAGAATCCACTTTTGAGTCATAGTCCATTCAAGATTTTGACAGCCTAGGGGCTTCATTCACCCTCTAAGAGCATCGCTTTCCTCACTCCTTTGTCATCCACGGGTCTACAAGTTGCTCAGTCTGTTGATCAAAATGCTCCTGGGCGTGCTTCCTTTCCCTCTCATTAAGGGTCTATATGTTGGTGCTCAATATAGGGACTCACTGTCCTCTAGATGTTTCTACTTGTGACTTGAGACTGGATGTAGCTGGACTTTCCTCCCTCATGGGGTCAGAGTGCTCTTCTAGCCCCCTAGCCCACAGGAGCCCAAGCGGCAACCATGGCACCACTTGGGCATCTGGTTAGAGTTTACCCCTCACCGCTCAGCCTCCATCCATCCACTCAACTCCTGTTTATCAACAGATGGGACAGAGTTGTTCTGGTGGTTCAGTGATACAGAATCTGTCTGCCCTTATAGGAGACTCGAGTTCGATCTCTGCATCGGGAAAACCCCCTGCAGAAAGGAATAATAACCCACTCCAGTATTCTTGCCTGGGAAATCCCATGGACAGAGGAGCCTGGAGGGCTACAGTCCATGGGGTCACAAAAGAGTCAGACACAACTCAGTGACTAAACAGCAACAACAACAAAGGACAGAGTGGAGTGTTCGCACCTTCTCTTCACCACGTGGGCCAGAACATGCGCCACCAGTTCCCGAGGAGTTTCTTCACATCCTCAGATCTCTTCCATGAGCCCTTGTCTTTTCTCTTGCAAACACTCATCATCCATCTTGACATACTGCTCGTTGTACCAGTTGGGGAAGAACCTCAGCCTCTTAGAAGAGGACAGGAGGTAACAAGACCCCAAAGTGGGAAATGACAGAGCAAGCAAGCAAGCAAGATACTTTTATCTGCCAAAAGTAGATAAAAATTACTTAGGTAGTCATAGCACAATGAACAGTAGAAACTTTAGCTGTTGCGAAGGGTGATGCGATGGGACCAGATGGTGGCTGTACACACAATGATTGTATCACAGTTGGGGAACCAGAGCTAACGTCTCAGTCCCTTTGGTAACAAGTAATAAACCAGCCTCTTAGGAGCAAGCAGTCACACAGTGATCAATGCTGTGGTCAGCTCGACCTACTTAATCACCTATGCTACCACTGCAGAAATGGTTCTGGGTCAGAGATCGGTCAAGCCCTACCATCAGAAAGCATGAACAGGAGCATCCAGGGGTCATGGCGGACTCTGCCTCTCCCACAGAGATCCCATAGTGAGCTCTCTGTTCCTTACTCCTAAGAGATGCATCGTGAAATATTTAGAGATCAAATTTTAGCATCAAATGGTTCAATAAGACGAAGTGTGTATGTCTGTGTATGTGTGTGTCTGTAAGTCTGTGTGTCTGTTGAAAGAGGAAAAAAACGAAGAGGAAGCAAGTGGTAAAGCAAATGGGGTACATTGTTAACAGTAGGTGAATCTGGGTAAAAGGTATGCAAGTGTTCTTTGTATTAATACCAGTCTAATTCTTGTACTTTTCCTGAAGTGTGAAAGTTACCAAAATAAAGTTAAAGGAAAAAAAAAATCTCATCTCTTTCCACTTACTATACAAACAACTCCTTTTTTTAGCAACCAGTATGACAACAACAACTATTTGTTCATTGTACAATTCACTTCATGTCTGTGATCCTCCTCCCTTACTAGAAAATATCAAGCCACATTTTTGTGTGTGAACAAATGTCCAGTGAGTGCTCAGCAGATATGCTATGTTTATGGTGGGGGTAGTGAGGGGAAAATATCTCTGAACTGCAAATCAGTGGCTTCAGGAAAAAAAAAATCCACTGATTTAGTGAGTTCGATGAAAAATAAAAGTTTTTCATCTAGAAAGAAAGAATGTAAAAAGTACTACAAAGAGAGGTGTTGCTTTTCTTTTGAAATTTTCACCAAATCATGAATAATTTGAAGACAAGGAGGGAAGAGGGTCAAGCACAGAGGGAAACAGTTTGGGTTAAATTATTTTTTTTCAAGAGCCATCATATCATATCTCTTTTATGATTAGCGTATAATTCTTATTCATCAGTGTATACAGATGCAGTAACATATTCACAAAGACCCAAGAGATTAAATAACATCTTGATATCTAGGATAAACTCTGAGAGTTGCAAACGAAAGTATACATGAAGATTCTCAATGTATTTTCTGACACAGAAGATGTCCAATAACGGTGTACTGCAACCCAACCTGAAATATTCACTGTCTTTGCACTTTCTCTTCTTTCAGCTAGAAAATCTGGAAGCAGAAACCACTCCGTTACCCTAACTGGGTCTCATACCATTCAGACCCTCACTGAGCTTAGACGCCACCGTCTATGTGGAAGGAGGTCACTGTGAGAATGCGTGGAAAGCTCTGGTTTCCTGGGGAAGTGCCTGTTCCTGCCCAAAGTCATCAAAACTCCTTCCTCTCTGCCTCCTCCACTCTGCACCTGAGAGGGACATCCAGACTAAATCAAGTATTAGGGAGGAAAGAACTAAACCACTTTGAGTTTGTGTGTACATAATCGCGAGGAAGACGCCACACGGGGTCGAAACCTGCTGTGGTATGTGCGTTAAGGTCATCGTGGAAGACGGCCCTACTGTATGTAATATTCTGTTTTCAAGCAAATATTTACAGCCTCATCGAAGGAAAACCATCACTTGTTAAATTCATCGTATAATGTAATTTAAATGCTACCTCTGATCAAAGCACCTTATGTGAACATCCAAGACTTTCCATGTCTGCAAGAGAATTAATTGTCCCATTTTTATCCTCTAATGTTAACCTCAAAATTATCTTCAGAGTTAAAATATAGTTTCCACCTTCATTTCATTGCTTTATCCCCACAGAAAGTCAAGCCCTAAAATGGATTCTTTATTTCTGATAATTTCTTCTTACTAAATGCTCTTTACATCATACTTTCTCTCTCTTTTTTTTAACTCTTCTCAGAATACTTACACCTTTTGAATCAACACGACAAAATGACAGCTGTTTTTTGTTGATTTTCAGAAGTTTAAACTCGAAGAAAATATGGATCCAGTAAGCTTAATCTCAAACTTGAAAGACTCAAAAGACCGTGGAGAAAAATGGGTTATCTACTTTTCACTTCTAGGTAGTTCCTTGGACATGATATATTAACAGTGACCCAAGAATATTTTCCTGAAGATTATGTTTCTATAATGTCATCACCAATATGTTGGTCTTTTTGATCTTTGCTAAATGTCAAGATTTCCTTTGTAAAATGTCAGTCTTCTAAGTAGCTTCTCTAAGACAATTCTTCTCTTTGACAGGTTTTCTTTGGCATGAAATACAGTTAGAGATTTGGCAGTCCACCCATTTTATTTAATCTATACAGACAATCGAGTTAGATGGTCCATGCCAAAAAGCTCTCCACTTTGAACTGTTGACTGCACCGATTAAATGAATCAAATACATCATAGTTTTCTGTGAAGACATGGTAGCAAACGGGCTGCCAGCTTCCCTTGTAAGAATATTCCTGAGTCCATGGTTTGCCAAGAGTCTCAACCTTACAATCTGTCTTCATTATTGAATCTAACAAGGCACAAATATGCACCAGCTATCTAAGGGCAATGTTTCAGAAAGACAGCTGTCACAGATTGGACTAAATGAATTTACTGTCTCAGATCCTATTGGCTGTAGTTATATGGCCATATGTGGATATCGCCCATGAATCTGTTGGATGAGGAAGAAAAAAAAAGGATGCAAGATGAGTGTTTTAGTGTTTCCTTCTATGAAGTCTTCTGTTTGCCTCTAATAATCTTCATTTCTCAAATATAATGTCCAAGTATGGATATGCATTATTTTTTTATTTTTTAGATTTTCAGATCAAAATAACTAAAATTGGGGCCTTGAAAAGTTTTAGAGTGGTGAATAAATGCATTTGTTTTATGTACATTATATACATATACACACTATTAGAGCTTCCACAAGTACAAGTGATAATTCAAATGAAACGCCACCAATAAGGGAAAATGAAATATTGGTGTACTGCAGAGGAAAGTTCTTGTTGTTAATGGACCATAATAACAAGGGTTTTCTCAAGAGATGACAGGACAATACTTCCTGCTCATGACTGTTTCTCAGTATTCATTATTTCTGTCTAATGACCAGCTCTTAGTTAAGACACTCTAAACAGTACATTAGTGGGTTTTTATATGTTTCCTTCAAAGCCATTTTTTTATTTTAAAAGAAACATTTCTTCTGTTCCTTTTTTTAAAAAAAAAACATTTATTGGGGTTATAGTTGGTTTACAATGTTAGTTTCAGGTGTAGAGCAAAGTGAATCAGTTGCACAGGTGCATGTATCTGCTCTTTTTTTATCATAAATTTGCTAGAACTACCTTTGCAAATAGAGAAATAACAGCCCAGACCCAGATGGATGAGCTAAAGCTTCTTATAAAATTTGAAGATAAAGAAAATGTAATGTTCTGCTTTGTTCCTCCTCTTATTCTTGTATTTCACTCTGACTTATGGATGGAATGTCTTCCTAGTTTGGCTTTCTAGTAATGCAGACTCTAGATGTGAAGCAGAAGTTTGGCTTCTTTGTCTAATTTCTTGCTGTGGAATTTCTCATCACCAGTAGGTAGTGGTCTTTCCTCTTTGGTCTCTACCTTCGCGGATATTTTGCTCCTGATTCTCTCCGTGCCTGTCACTAGAAAGGAAAGAAGAAACAGGTGAGACTTGGCTGGAGCAAAAGTGAGTCATCAGGACTTTACTGCCGATCCCCCTGCTGGATGGATGGGGTCCTCGGAAGGGGATTTGATCACACTTTTGTTTTAAACTTTTCCTGTACTATTCTAGATCCACCCTAACAATCTGATGATGTCAAACTTTTACTGAGTCTAGTAGAGAGGCTAAAAATCTGGGCTTCTAGTTCATCTAGAGCCATGTCTGAAAACACACTGTGACATCTTTTGGCTTTGAGTAATACATTTCAGCTTTTTGACTTTAGCTTTAAAAGTAGGCTTATAATAGTACCCTTATTGAGTCGTGTTCAGGATCAAGTCAGATAATGTTTATAAAAAACTTGACCTACATAGCAAATGCTTCTTATGTGTAGTGAACATTATACATGAAAATATCAATGTCAAAAAAAAAAAAAAGAGCTAGAGTAACTAGGTGAATTTGTTGGAAATCACCTCTAATCACCCTTGGCATAAAACCCTGAGAAGGACCTCTTTTGAGAAGGCAGGAAGTATCTCAAGCAGAATTTACTGTGATGGGATGCCATCCCAACTGCCATTGGTAGAATGGGATTCTTAACTTGGCCACTTGAAATACTCTCAACACTGAAATAGACAGTTGGCAGTTTTAAGATAAATTCATCTAAAAAAACAGCTTTGAGTTGGTAAGAGGATATTAATTTCCTTAAATAATAAGACAGGTCTTGCTAAAACTGATATCCATTCATTTGCAAATTTCATTATTGAAAAAGTACAGTTAGCTTATTAAATATTACCCTCCCCCCAAAATGATGCTAACAGAGTTCAATTTCCAGCGTTATCATAGCCAACACTTTATGTCTCAGGATCCAGGCAAAGGCTGAAATTCAGAAGCACAGATTCAAAATCTATTAGGGAAATGTAACTAAGATACAAAGAAAGTACTTCTGAAAAGATTCTCTCTGATCATAGTTATCGCAAAGATCCCCCAAAGCATTCAAAGTCCTTAAGTCAAGTATATTTATATGTTCAAAAGTTAAAAGAAAACCTTCTTGATAAACGTTGGACTGTTTCATTCAAGATGCATGGAAATGATAAGATACGTGGTGCATCTCCCATGTAATGGAGGTAATCCATTTATACAGACTTATGCTCTATGCTCTGTCTGCTGGTAATTACCAAGATGAGATGGCTCGCAAGTGGCTCTTCCAGCTTCAGACATGAATGCTGCAGAAGCTGATGCTGTCCCTTGGGGTTTTCCAAACTTTGGAGCATTCCAACCAGAGCAAACTGAGAACAGGACATAGCAGCCTCAGCGTCTTGACCTCTTTACATGTCACACATGCCCCTGTTCTGTGCAATTCCAGAGGCTGGTCATAATTAAAAACACTATCCTCTTCATAGAATATTCAACAGCAAGAAAGGAGTGTCTTGGAGAATCCTTATTGCCATTATAGAAGCAACAAAATTCTTGTCTAGGTTCTCAACATAAGTCTTTTCTCATGAACCATGTTGCTTGGGTTAGGGAAAGGGTGAGAACATGAACCTTCATCAATGCATAACAACTGTTTTTTTCCCTGGTGTGAGATGCTTTAGGATTCGTAGTCATGGAACACAGCCTCCAGATTATTTTTAAGACTATTGTCATTAGAACCTTGGGGCTAAATTGACAAGTTAATTAAAAGGCTTAACTTTGGGACATTCAGCCAGGAGCCGACAGAATTTAATTTAAAATAATTTCAACCTGCAGTCATTGTTTTCCAGCAAGATCAAAATATTAAAAATTTTAGGAAGTATATATATATTACTCACTGTTCAAAATTAAGCAAAACCAAATGCCCAAAGTTTAGTGTGCTACAGTGTGTGGCAAATATCTAAGCTCTGAAAGGAGTCGAGTTCAGCTTAATTCAACCAATATTATTGCATCATGGGTGTTTGGGTTATAACCATAAGGACCATCAACACTAAAATTTTAAGATTACAAAAAGCGGCTTGCAGGTGGATTGAAAATGAATCTTGTGACAACAAGGTACTTTTCAAGTAACATTGGATAGCTACACATGCATTTTAAAGGAATTTTAAGAGTTCAGAAATCATTGAATTAAATCTATCAATCTTCAAAAGCATCTTCTGACTTATATGAAGATAATTCTAGACCCTGGGCACATATTCAGAGAAAAGAAAAATTTTATGGGGTTTTCCCCATCACACATTTAATAGAAATCTGATAAGGTACTTTTCAACTCACTTTGCATAATCTATCAGCTTATAGCAAATGAGAACTCCATTAAAGTTAGCACTTTGGATTTCACTTAAACTTTACAAAGTTAGAGAGAAATTGGAAGAGTTACTGTTTCTTCTGAACTTTGAGGGAAATTCAGGCTTGCATTTCATAGAAAAGTCATCTAGATGCTAATGCTTAGAGTTCTAAGATCCACCGTATTCCAGAACCCAAGCCTAGAAAAAATATTTCTACAATCTTATGCGGTACAAAACATTATCTCCTTTCTTCTCTCCAAAACTCCAGAAACTTAGCAAGTCTCTTTCCATTCACATCCAAGATCTTCTCAGATACTTAAAGACAAAGTAAAACTCTATAGCAGTAGATTAAGACATTCTTAAAATGTACTACTAGGTGTGAGACAATAGGAAAGCTTTATTATTTATTTGGAATAAGTGAGTTAAGAATCAAGAAGAATCAATATGGGGTAAAGCAGCAAGGAGAGAGTTTATTCATTTTTACCATAATCACTAGAATGAATTAGCATAACACTTCACTGCCACTCAGAGAAAGTAGTTGGCATTACCATCCTTTTTTTCTTTTTTTAAAATGCTTTAGTTTCTACTGTACAGCAAAATGAATCAGCTGTATGTATACACACACCCCCTCTTTTTCAGAAAGAAGATGTGATCCATACGTACAATGGGATGTTACTCAGCCTTAAAAAGGAATGCAATGCATGTGAGTCAGTTCTAATGAGGTAGATGAACCTAGAGCTTATTATACAGAGTGAAGTAAGTCAGAAAGAGAAAAACAAATATCATATATTAATGCCTATATATGGAATCTAGAAAGATGGGACTGATGAACTTATTTGCAGGGCAGCGATGGAGACACAGACATAGAAAACATACTTGTGGACATGGAGGGGTGGAGAGGGTGGGATGGATGCAGAGAGTAGCGTGAAAACATGTATATTACCATATGCAAAATAGATAGCCAGAGGAAATTTGTTGTATCACTCAGAGAGCCCAAACCAGTGCTTTGTGACAACCTAGAGATGGGCTGGGATGCGAGCTTGGTGGGAGATTCAGGAGGGAGGGGACATATGTATACCTATGGCTGATCCATGATGTATGGCAGAAAGCAACACAATATTGTAAAGCAATTATCCTTCAATTAAAACTTTGAAAAAGAAGATGTCATACATATACACAATGGAATATTACTCAGCTATATAAAGGAAGGAAATTGGGTCACTTGTAGACACATGGATGGACCTAGAGATTGTCATACAGAGTGAAGTAAGTCAGAAAGAGAAAAACAAATATCATATATTAACACATATATATGGAATCTAGAAAAATGATACATTTTTTTTCTTTTGGCCACGCTGCACAGCCTGCAGGATCTTAGTTAGAGATCTTGGGTTAGAGATCAAACCTCAGGAGTTAAAGCACTGAGTTCTAACCACGGGACCACCAGGGAATTCCCACAGTAGTACCCTTATGCAAAGAGATTATCTATAAAAAGTACCCAGATATTTTATAGAGCTGGTAGCAATCTACTCAAAACTGCAAAGGGTCTATGGGATCCATCAGACCAGAAGCAAGTCCTATTAAAACCACATTTGAGTGCAAGCAGTGTTTCTGGAAAAACTCTGTACTTGGGGCAATAGCACAAACAGCCCTATGTTAATGTAAAAATTACCCAATGTGCATCAAAGCAGCCTCCAAGTTTTCAATGGAAGTATACATATTTTTATATTTTTCAAATGGTGTGTCCTCTTTAGTTTTGGTTTTGAGCAATCATTCTTGACACTTCGGTTACAAGTATATAAGTACATCTCATAAAAGGGGATAGTTTTCTCAGTAGCTAAATTTGGCTCTTGTCTGTACATCTCAATGCTCACCCTTTTATTTTTATTATTTTTAATATAAATTTATTTATTTTAATTGGAGGCTAATTACTTTACAATATTGTATTGATTTTGCCATACATCAACATGAATCCACCACGGGTGTACACGTGTTCCCCATCCTGAACCCCCCTCCCACCTCCCTCCCCATCCCATCCCTCTGGGTCATCCCAGTGCACCAGCCCCGAGCATCCGGTATCATGCATTGAACCTGGACGGGCGATTCGTTTCATATATGATATTATACATGTTTCAATGCCATTCCCCCAAATCATCCCACCCTTGCCCTCTCCCACAGAGTCCATAAGACTATTCTATACATCTGTGTCTCTTTTGCTGTCTCGCATACAGTTATTGTTACCATCTTTCTAAATTTCATATATATGCGTTAGTATACTGTACTGGTGTTTTTCTTTCTGGCTTACTTCACTCTGTATAATCAGCTCCAGTTTCATCCACCTCATTAGAACTGATTCAAATGTACTCCTTTTAATGGCTGAGTAATACTCCATTGTGTATATGTACCACAGCTTTCTTATCCTTTCATCTGCTGATGGACATCTAGGTGGCTTTCATGTCCTGGCTATTATAAACAGTGCTACGATGAACACTGGGGTACATGTGTCTCTTTCAATTCTGGTTTCCTCGGTACATATGCCCAGCAGTGGGATTGCTGGGTGATCACACTTTTAAATGATCTGCTATCATTCAAAGCTATGTCATGAATCAAATATACTTTGCCCTTCACCCTACTATCATGTGCAGGAAACCTAACGTGTCTTTTGCTCTGATGCCTTGACCACACGTATATTATTGTCTAAGCTTTCTGATAACTAAAGACTTCCAAAAGAAAAGAGTTCCCATTTATAATGTGATTTTGAAACAAAAGGGTCAGCTAGGTGTTTCAGAATGCCTATTCCTCATTTGTTGACCCTTGGAGATGTTTTTGTTGGCTGGCTGGTTGGCTAGATGATGTGTGGGTTTTTGTTGCTGCTGTTCAAGATTTTTCAGGTCTCTTTGGAATGTTTGTCACCACGCAAATTCATATGCCTCTATTCTCCCTACTGAATGGATTTCCCTTTGTAATGACCAGTGTAGGAGGTTAGCATCCTCACTGGAATAAAGTGGAAAACCGAGGCACATCTCTGCGGATAGTTCGACACCCTGGTGGGGCCACCTACATTCTTTCGCCAAACAACGGCCCCCTCCTCCTACATCATCTGGATTTTAGAGCTGGTCAGAATTCAACCTCCTACATCCTGTCTAGCACAGGAAGCCCATCAGCTGATTCTGCAGCTGCATCTCTGCAAGCGGAAAGCCTGATTTCTGCTCCAGCCTCCACAGGGGTCCATTCAGAAAAATAACAAAGTCTTCCTGCTAAGCTCTCTGGCTGAGACAATTTGTTCCCATCTGCTCCCAGGCTCACCTGGCCCTCTGACTCAGTGGGAAGCTGCTACTGATCACTGCTGCATTAATTCGAAACTCATTTGCTTTATGGAAATTCATGGCCCTTATTTCTCAAGGGAATGGAGAAAACCAATAGACCTCCTACCAGCCGGGTACTTTCCATATGAGTGACTGGATCTATATAAATTAGGTTCAAATGACTTTATTTTCAAGATTTATAAACTCAATATTGCAAATAGTAGAACCTGGCACATGGATCCCCTTGCTTGTCTGCAAACCAATCATGTAACTTCTGTGTGAACTGGGGCAAAATAACAACAGTGAAAAAAACGGGTTAATGTGAGAAACTGACCAATGATTTTGTTTGTTTGAATAAACTCAATCCATTTACTAGCCAGGGTGGGGGGACGTTCATCCTGATTACATGGCTCCTTTTTCACTTTTATTATGAAATCCTTCTTTGTCCAGGAATACACTAAATCTGATCATAATCAAATACATACCAATCAGTAGGAACTTGGGAGACCAGTTTGGTTACTTTTCTTATTGATCCTAAAGATAGTTGAAGCAATCTTGCTAGTTGCTTTCTAACTGGCTGATTTCTCATTTAGAAACGACTGAAAAACTGAGCAATTAAAGACAGCATGAGAAAAAAAAAGTTGCCTTACACTTCCTGCAGGGCTGAGGGACAGGACCGGGGAAGGATGCCTAGTAACGGCCATGCTATCTCTGACATAAACTGAAAAACCAGTAGGACTTCCTCTAGCTCTGTTTTTGCATAGCGTACAGATATCTTTGTAAATAATAGGAAATTAATGTTTGGTTGGATCTATAACCTAAGTCAATTTGACTCTGTCATGTTAAAAGAGCATCGTCTGGCCTGTGTCTGTACTTTATAACATTTGAAATCTAAGTTTCATCTCAACATGGTATGATGCTGGAGACTCCCACATACAAATATCATTTTGACTTTGAGTGCCCTCTGTTTGAGAAAATTCATAATGGAAAAACTAAAACATCAATCATACTCTTAGATTGGAGTTTCTTTCTGTTAAGAGCATCTACATTTTTTTGAAAGATAGTTCTATGACTATTCTCAAACATATTTATTTAGTTCATGGCCTGATAAACATATGACTTCCAGACTCTTCAGAATAGTTCAGCAGCATCTTGAGGATCAGAGAACTCTGTGATTTTTAAAAATGGCTAGTTTGGATGAAGTTTCCATTTTCAGTCAGGTCTGCTACATTATATAGTATCTTTTAAAATAACTTTCACTGGCACACACATACACCAACACACACACACACACACACACACACTCCATAGCAAAAAGAAGTCTTGGAAATTATATGGTAATTGTAGTCAAAATAGAAAGCAATCAATAAAATCAAATTTATCAAAAATGTGGCTCTTTATTCAACACTCCAGAATCAAAAAAATTACTTATAAACTCAAAATGAATTTAAAATGCTTTCAACTACACATTCTCTATTTAAATCTTAATTTGAACTTTAAATGATGCTATGATCTCCATTCAGACCATCAATTTCAGTGAAAAGTTTGAATGGTCATAAATCCTGAATCCATAAAATTCAAAGCTTCTGTTTATAATTTAATACTCCCACCATAAAATTTCTGGTCTATGAATATCAGAATATAAATTCACATTAATTTAATGAGAAACAAATTAAGAATATAGATATATGAATACGTATTTCCATTGTATATCCCATTATAAATTTGAGTATATACAGGGAATATATATATTGATGTACATGTGTGCTATCGTATCCAACTCTTTGCAACCCATGGACTGTAGCCCACCAGGCTCCTCTGTCCATGGGATTTCCCAGGCAAGAATATTGGAGTGGGCTGCCATTTCCTCCTCCAGGGAATCTTCCTGATTTAGGAATCAAAACTGCATCTCTTATGTCTCCTGCATTGCAGGTGGATTCTTTACCACTGAGTCAACTGGGAAACCTATATATTGGTCTAAATGTACCTATATATATTGCCATATAAGTTCCCATTAACTTAATGGGAGTTAAAGAAGAAATGCCAGTTTCTACTAACTCATCCTTCCCTTGGTAAAACATTTTCTGAACTTTTCATCTACTGACATATTTCTGAAAACTCAAGATGACAAGTTTTAATTTTGTTCTGTTATGGAAAAAAGAAACCATTTTGCAAGCGGAGCTCTAAAAGAAAAAAGAAATAGAAAAAGATCTTTTTAAAAAGTGTAAATCTAAACAGTAGTTGCTCTGACTCTTGTTGAGAAATTTTTTGTAGCAGTATTGACACATTTTTGCTTTTTAAAGATAATTTCCATTAGACAAGAGAAGATGTACTGCATGCTTTCAATTATGTTGGAAATTCAGGTAACTAAAAACACTTAGTTTATAAAGATGACCATCACGTTTCTGTGGGAAAAAAAATTTATAAGGGAATCTGTTTCATTAAATGAGATTGTCTATGGTTGATGCTTTTCTCCCCAGCAATAGAAATGGCAGAAGAATTGTTACTTCCTATTTCTATAGCTTCAGGTCAAATTCCATCCATCAATCTCACTCAAGTGGCTCCCATTCAGGGTCTGAGAGAAGAGCAGAATTGATAATTTTCCTTGGAGGTGAAAGAAAAGAAACTGATCTGCTGCTCTGCCTATGGAATAAGCCTCCCTGCAGCATTAACTATTCAAAGAGCAAGCAGAGATGCCAACCAGTAACATAAACAGAAAGCCTAGAATAGTTCATGTTTTACAGATTCCGTATTCAAGTAAATGAAAGTCCAACCATGTCTTTCAAAACATAGTATGAAATCCATGGATTTAACAATGAATACAGCATGCTTCCTATATTTATTTTTCAGATCTCCTCCCCCACACACACATACACACATCTGTCTTCACCACAATAAGACAAAAGTATTGCCAGGTATCTGTACTTTGCCTATGTGCCCCTGCCAGGGAAATAGAGACAAATGAATGTATTGTTGGTTATGGTAACACACAAAGAGGAACATTTTAAAAATATATGGCATTCTTTTCCTTTTGATCATCTAGTAGTTTTTCTTTAGCTTTTTGTTTGATCCATCAGAATGTCTTTTTCACTGTTGATAAACAAGTATTTTCACTTGAAGAAAAGACTAAACTATCATTTAATGAATATTTCCGAACAAGACAGGATGATCCACCATAGCTTCAAAAGAATGAACTGTCAAATCACAATGGTCTCACACGCAGATCAAAATGTTGATTCCTACATCAACCAACAGGCATATCACTAAATTCATTTCACTTTATTCTTATCTGACTGTTTGATGTAACTGTGTATAAAAACAGATGTTTGCACTGTATTACTCTTGTGCCAGAATACACATATGTTTTGGTCTATATTGTGATTTCCTTGCATGTAATATATGATTATATATGTGACCAATAAAGAAAACCTGATAATAAGAGAAATCTAGACTTTCCTCTTGTCTTTCTCATTCACACAGCGTCACT
Source organism: Ovis canadensis (assembly GCF_042477335.2). NCBI lineage: Eukaryota > Metazoa > Chordata > Mammalia > Artiodactyla > Bovidae > Ovis > Ovis canadensis. Next base: position 90,136,622 of record NC_091252.1, read on the forward strand.
GACCTGTTTAAAAAGAATATTCTCCAGGTAAACGTTCCAACGTACATAAGGAGCTTAAGAATCATACTGACAGATGACTTTGATACTGAATAAGCACTTCAAAATCAATGAAAGAAGTGGGCTTTTTCCTCTTCATGAATTATGTCTGTTTTTAGAACCAAAATGTCCCTAATTCTAACTTCATGACTCCTTCAGCTAGAACTAATCTGTGCAAAGAGGGAAAAAAATCCTCTGTTGTAAAGTCCATAGTTGAAAATAAGCATAACTATATTCATTGCTAGTCTGTTTTTTAATGAAGTCAATATCTTAAGCAACGAATTTCTTCACAAGAACTGGGCAGTTCAACAGGGTGAAATTTAGAGGGTACTTTAATTTATTAAGTATAATTTTTTAATGTGGAAGCAATCTTGACATGAAAACACCTAGTGGTGAGGAAAAAACTATATCAAAATAACATTGGATCACTCTAGATCACATATTAAAAATAGTTTTAAACCTAGACCTTTTGAAAAGAAAAACCTTTGTCCAAACCCCAATATGTGCAAATATCTTCTTTGCATCATAGCAACTTCTTCATTCACAGCTCTGTTCTCTGCTCAGCACCTCCGAATGGTGTTCCATTACCTAACAATTAAAGTCCAGGCCCTTTGGCCCTCTGTACAGCACATGGAACTCCGTTCAATGTTATGTGGCCACCTGAATGGGAGGGTGGGGATTTGGGGAGTATGAATACATACATGTACATGTATGGGAGTCCCTTTGCTGTTCACTTGAAACTAGCACAGCACTGTTAATCGGCTACACTCCAAAACAAAATAAAAAATTTATTTAAAAAATAAATTAACAAAGTCCAACCTCTTTGCATGATATCCAAGGGTCTTCATACTTTGTGTGAATATACCGCAACATGGTATTCGTCCATTCAGCTACTGGTGGACAGTCAGGCTGTTTTCAGGCTCATAAACAAAAGTTAGTATATACATATCTTCTGGTGCACATATATATGCGTTTCTCCTGGGTAGGTACTGGATGTTAATTAAGAAGAGTATGCTTTATTCAGTAGCCAGTGGCAGTCATCAGAAATCTTTAAGCAAGGAAGTCAGATGATTAGATTTGTATTTTTTACATGACCAGGAAGCAGCATCCATACCCAACTCCATCCATTTAATTCTCAGACACCTGTGTTAAAGTAAGGTTATGTTCATACTCAGGTGCTGAGAAATGAGTTATTCATTCAGGCACCTAAAAGCAGAGAGGTTGTTTCATGTGTAGGAGTAATGGATGAAAGTCCTCCCTATGTATTAAAGCAAACACAGCCAGCCACATGCTCCTTTCTGATACACCAAAATTCAGTCCAAGTCTTAATCCAAGAGGCAGGAGAGACGGGCTTTCTGAACCACCACTTTATATTTGTAGGGGAGATGCAGGATTCTCTGGGATGTTGAGACAATAAGAGAAGAAACAATGGCTTCGAAGCTTTAGTTGTGCCCGAATTACGCATCCTTGACTCCACATCATCCTTTCTCCTTCCTTAAAATTCCAGACTGAGGCAGGAAAAATACTCAGTGCTGAAAGCCACATTCTGTACAAGAAAACATGCTTGAAACAGCAACTCATTAAAAGACATTCAACCATGACTTGGGCTCCTTCCACTCCAATTTTTCACCCAGATAGCAGGACCGGTCAGGCAGTCTTGCAAAAGTACAGACATCTCTCCCCCAGAAACTGGCTGAGCAGCTTGTTTAAAAATCCATAAGCATTTTCGGGTCAAGAGTCAAAGGAAAACATTCTCTGAGAAGAGGAAATGGGCATAGCAATTAACTCACTAATCAAAAATCGATGGCAGAAACAACCTATCTAAATTAGATTTCAGGGACTTCCTGGTGGTTCAATGGCTAAGACTCCACATTCCTCATGCAGGGGGTCCATGTTCGATTTCTGGTCAGGGAACTAAATCCCACATGACCCAACTAAAACAACCTACATGCTGCAATGAGTACCCGGAGCAGCCAAATAAATAATATTTCTTAAATAAATAAATTAGATTTCACGTTGAGAAGACCTCTTTACTGCCCACCCCCTCTGGGGTTATGGGACTTTGGGGGATATTCTGGTGACCCACTGAACCCTAGATTACTTCTTTAGATCAAATCTACTTTTCAGCTATTAATACAACTTTGTTCACTGTGTGTATCATGGAATTGACTGTAGATGTCTTTTGCAAAACCAAAATAGACCAGACTGACCAGAAGTCTATGAGAACAGTTATTTTCCCTTATTAATTCTGTGTATCCATTCATGGAGTTGCAAAGATTCAGCCATAACTTGGTGACTGAACAACAACAATCCATCTTAAGAGATATTGATAGAGTGTACCTTTGTCCAAATCCAAGGTGAACTTTAGTTTACTTTTCAATTCTTTCTCTACCCTAGTGACAGAATCCATGTCCAGTATATGAAACACTTGGACCAGTCACACTGCCCAACATTTCTGAGCCACCCGGGCCTCATATCCAGGCCTCTGGTACCTTTCAGCCTTGATGGAGAGACACAGATGCTCCCTGACAATGAAACCAGGAGTTGGAGCTCCATTCAAACTTTTCCTAGTGTGGCCTGATACTGGAGCAGTGCCCAAGCCTCCCCACTGAAACTAGACATGCCTTTTCTTAGCAGAAAATCAAAGCAGGCTTAGTAAAAACACCGAGAGAGAAAAATAGAAATATGATATTTAATTTTCCCTATGATCAATCTAGATAGCATATTGAAAAGCAGAGACATTACTTTGCTGACTAACATCCGTCTAGTCAAGGCTATGGTTTTTCCAGTAGTCATGTATGGATGTGAGAGTTGGACTGTGAAGAAGGCTGAGTGCTGAAGAATTGATGCTTTTGAACTGTGGTGTTGGAGAAGACTCTTGAGAGTCCCTTGGACTGCAAGGAGATCCAACCAGTCTATTCTGAAGGAGATCAGCCCTGGGATTTCTTTGGAAGGAATGATGGAAGCTGAAACTCCAGTACTTTGGCCACCTCATGTGAAGAGTTGACTCATTGGAAAAGACTTTGATGCTGGGAGGGACTGATGCTGGGGGCAGGAGGAGAAGGGGATGACAGAGGATGAGATGGCTGGATGGCATCACTGACTCGATGGATGTGAATCTGAGTGAACTCTGGGAGATGGTGATGGACAGGGAGGCCTGGCGTGCTGCGATTCAAGGGGTCACAAAGAGTCGGACATGACTCAGCGACTGAACTGAACTGAACTGAACTGAAGGAAGCACTAATACAATCATAATAGAAAGATTCAAGCTCGCTGGACTTTCTGTAGTGTAGAGTATTTTCACTATTTGAATTTACATATGGGAAGGGGAAAACCGTTCTCTTTAGTATGCTTAGGACTTGTAAAGATATAATTCAGCTCTGCCCATCCAGAAAGCCTGAGTCCTTATACCCAGAGAGGCCCGGTTGGTCACATGGAAGTGACTGAATGAATTTGTTGGGATCTGACTATCCTCAAAGAGTGAGAAGCCATATCAAAGGGATCACGTGCACAATCTCACCTCTGTCATAGTCTGTGCTGTTTTCCTGAGATCCTGCTTCTCCTTCTCTCTATCACCAGTCCTCCCACCTCCTCCCATTCTCATCTGCACCAGAGTTCCATTCTGAGGCTCATATTTCACATGAAAAGTACTCTGCCCAAGGCAGAAGGACAGAAGTAGAAATGAGAGAAACCTTTATGGGAATCTATGATATGTGGCTATCCTTGAATCTTCTTGTAAACAATGGCATCAACTTTCAGCTGAATAATGTAGAAAGAGATACGAGATGTAGCCAAGTGACCCTGCAGATTAAGCTCTGCTAAATCTCTATGCTCACTTTACGCTCCCTCTTAAGAATGGCTAGGGGACCCCATGTTCCACCTAAACCTTTACCCCTCAGCCCCTTCTGTGAGCCCTCTTGCCACACTGGCCCAGCATCCCTAGAGACAGTGGCCAAACAGCATGTGGAATGGTGTCACAGACAATTAAAATTCTGAGATTTGACCCACAATGACCAGGTTTAATCCCTCACCCCTTCTACTCACTAGCATATTCTTAAACTCTCTGAGCCTGTTTCTGCCACTGCAAAATCATTAAGAATTGACATTAGGATTAAATTAGACAATATAGAGAAAGCGTTCAGTAAAATAATAAAAAGGGACCATTATGTGACTTGAGGTGACCATCAGGATGTTTTAGAAGTTCCCCAGGTAATTCCTAGTAGTCCAAATGTGAAGAAAGTTGAGCACTGAAGAATTGATGCTTTTTAACTGTGGTGTTTTCTGAATATTGAGCTTTAAGCCAACATTTTCACTCTCTTCTTTCACTTTCATCAAGAGGCTTTTTAGTTCCTCTTCACTTTCTGCCATAAGGGTGGTGTTATCTGCATATCTGAGGTTATTGATATTTCTCCCGGCAATCTTGATTTCAGCTTGTGCTTCCTCCAGCTCAGCATTTCTTATGATGTACTCTGCATATAAGTTAAATAAGCAGGGTGACAATATACAGCCTTGACATACTCCTTTTCCTATTTGGAACCAGTCTCTTGTTCCATGTCCGGTTCTAACTGTTTCTTCCTGACCTGCATATAGGTTTCTCAAGAGGCAGGTCAAGTGGTCTGGTATTCCCAGCTCTTTCAGAATTTTCCACAGTTTATTGTGATCCACACAGTCAAAGGCTTTGGCATAGTCAATAAAGCAGAAATAGATGTTTTTCTGGAACTCTCTTCCTTTTTTGATGATCCAGCGATGTTGGCAATTTCATCTCTGGTTCCTTTGCCTTTTCTAAAACCAGCTTGAACATCTGGAAGTTCATGGTACATGTGAACTGAAGCCTGCTGAAGCCTGGCTTGGAGATTTTTAAGCATTACTTTACTAGCATGTGAGATGAGTGCAATTGTGTCATAGTCTGAGCATTCTTTGGCATTGCTTTTCTTTGGAATTGGAATGAAAACTGACATTTTCCAGTCCTGTGGCCACTGCTGAGCTTTCCAAATTTGCTGGCATGTTGAGTGCAGCACTTTCACAGCATCATCTTTCAGGATTTGAACTCGACTGGAATTCCATCACCTCCACTAGCTTTGTTTGTAGTGATGCTCTAAGACCCACTTGACCTCACATTCCAGGATGTCTGGCTCTAGGTGAGTGATCACACCATCATGATTATCTGGGTTGTGAAGATCTTTTTTGTACAGTTCTTCTGTGTATTCTTGCCACCTCTTCTTAATATCTTCTGCTTCTGTCAGGTCCATACCATTTCTGTCCTTTATCGAGCCCATCTTTACATGAAATGTTGCCTTGGTATCTCTAATTTTCTTGAAGAGATCCTTAGTCTTTCTCATTCTTTTGTTTTCCTCTATTTCCTTGCATTGATCTCTGAGGAAGACTTTCTTATCCCTCCTTGCTATTCTTTGGAACTCTACATTCAGATGCTTATATCTTTCCTTTTCTCCTTTACTTTTCACTTCTCTTCTTTTTGCAGCTATTTGTAAGGCCTCCCCAGACAGCCATTTTGCTCTTTTGCATTTCTTTTCCATGGGGATGGTCTTGATCCCCGTCTCCTATACAATGTCACGAACCTCTGTCCACAGTTCATCAGGTACTCTGTCTATCAGATCTAATCTCTTAAATCTATTTCTCACTTCCACTGTATAATCATAAGGGATTCGATTTAGGTCATACCTGAATGGTCTAGTGGCTTTCCCTACTTTCTTCAATTTAAGTCTGAATTTGGCAATAAGGAGTTCATGATCTGAGCCACAGTCAGCTCCCAGTCTTGTTTTTGCTAACTGTATAGAGCTTCTCCATCTTTGGCTGCAAAGAATATAATCAATCTGATTTTGGTGTTGACCATGTGGTGATGTCCATGTGTAGAGTCTTCTCTTGTGTTGTTGGAAGAGGGTGTTTGCTATGACCAGTGCATTTTCTTGGCAATACTCTATTAGCCCATGCCCTGCTTCATTCCATATTCCAAGGCCAAATTTGCCTTTTACTCCAGGTGTTTTTTACTTCCTACTTTTGCATTCCAGTCCCCTATAATGAAAAGGATATCTTTGTTGGGTGTTAGTTCTAAAAGGTCTTGTTGGTCTTCATAGAACCGTTCAACTTCAGCTTCTTCAGCATTACTGGTTGAGGTATAGACTTGGATTACTGTGATATTGAATGGTTTGCCTTGGAAACAAACAGAGATCATTCTGTTGTTTTTGAGATTGCATCCAAGTACTGCATTTCGGACTCTTTTGTTGACCATGATGGCTACTCCAATTCTTCTGAGGGATTCCTGCCCACAGTAGTAGGTATAATGGTCATCTGGGTTAAATTCACCCATTCCAGTCCATTTTAGTTTGCTGATTCCTAGAATGTTGACATTTACTTTTGCCATCTCCTGTTTGACTTCTTCCAATTTGCCTTGATTCATGGACCTGACATTCCAGGTTTCTGTGCAATATTGCCCTTTACAGCAATGCCCTTGCTTCTATCACCAGTCACATCCACAACGGGGTATTGTTTTTGCTATTGTGTTTGGCTCCATCCCTTCATTCTTTCTGGAGTTATTTCTCCACTGATCTCCAGTAACATATTGGGCAACTACCAACCTGGGGAGTTCCTCTTTCAGTATCCTATCATTTTGCCTTTTCATACTGTTCATGGGGTTCTTAAGGCAAGAATACTGAAGCAGTTTGCCATTCCCTTCTCCAGTGGACCACATTCTGTCAGACCTCTCCACCATGACCTGTCTGTCTTGGGAAATAGATGGGGAAACAGTGTCAGACTTTATTTTTTGGGCTCCAAAATCACTGCAGATGGTGAATGCAGCCATAAAATTAAAAGACTCTTACTCCTTGGAAGGAAAGTTATGACCAACCCAGATAGCATATTCAAAAGCAGAGACATTACTTTGCCAACAGAGGTCCATCTACTCAAGGCTATGGTTTTTCCTGTGGTCATGTATGGATGTGAGAGTTGGACTGTGAAGAAGGCTGAGTGCTGAAGAATTGATGCTTTTGAACTGTGGTGTTGGAGAAGACTCTTGAGAGTCCCTTGGACTGCAAGGAGATCCAACCAGTCCATCCTAAAGGAGATCAGTCCTGGGTGTTCATTGGAAGGACTGATGTTGAAGCTGAAACTCCAGTACTTTGGCCACCTCATACGAAGAGTTGACTCTTTGTAAAAGACCCTAATTCTGGGAGGGATTGGGAGCAAGAGGAGAAGGGGACGACAGAGGATGAGATGGCTGGATGGCACCACCAACTCGATGGACATGGGTTTGGGTAAACTCTGGGAGTTGGTGATGGACAGGGAGGCCTGGCATGCTGCAATTCACAAGGTCACAAAGAGTCAGACACGACTGAGTGACTGAACTGAACTGAACTGTGGTGTTGGAGAAGACTCTTGAGAGTCCCTTGGACTGCAAGATCTAACCAGTCTATCCTAAAAGAAACCAGTCCTGAATATTCATTGGAAGGACTGATGCTGAAGCTGCAACTCCAATTCTTTGTTCACTGGATGTGAAGAACTGGCTCACTGGTAAAGACCCTTATTCTGGGAAATATTGAAGGCAGGAGGAGAAGGGGACAACAGAGGGTGATAAGGTTGGATGGCATCACCGACTCAATAGACATGAGTTTGAGCAAGTTCTGGGTGTTGGTGGTGTACAGGGAAGCCTGGCGTGCTGCAGTCCATGGGGCTGCAAAGAGTCAGACACAACTGAGCAACTGAACTGAACTGAACAGGTAAGTCTTACACATGTGCCTTCCTGGTTGAATACACAAAAGGGAAGAGGAGCTCTGCCAGTGTGCTTGGAGGGCAGGGAGACAGCCAAGGTGGGCATCCTAGAATTGATGAGTCCTGCCTTGTTTAGCAGGTACCAGAGTCCTGCAGAAAAGACGGGAGGAAGATCAGATGCGCAACAGACACTAGAGAGGTTGAGAGCCGGGTTACATTTTTCCCTTAAAGTGTATAAAAAAAGAGTCCCCTTTATGATGTGTATCAAACTCATTGAGTTTTCCACTTTTACTTTAACTTACTTTCTCTTGCCTTTTACTTTTCTTCCAACCAGGAGCAAGCTACAAACCAGAAAATTCACAAAGAGCTGGACAGATGCAATGAGGAAGGACAGCAATCAAGACCAGTGGCCCCTCGAGTGTTCTCCTATCCATTGTTGACTAAAAAATGTAGTCATGACCTGAAAGTAAAGTTACTTTGTTTGGTGGGGATGTTTAGGACTCTGAGTCCTGGAGACTGCATCTCAGAAGCTCTAAGAAAACTGCTCCAAGGTGGCGGGAGGGGAAGTCAGGCTCTATACAAATTTGCAACAAAGAGAGCTGACAGTCCAAACATCACAGGTCAGGTATTAAGTTAAGGAATTCAGCCTTCTATGCATGGGAAGATTTAAGCCTCTGGGCTCACTGAATTCATCCCTCTCATATACACCTCGGCTATTTGGCCCCAGTCCTATTTCCTTCTTCACTGTGCTTCTTGCATCCCGCAGCTCTTCAGCAATCACTGGATCAGTTTGGGGAGCCCTTATTCACATTTGGAGGCCAGAGATCACTAATGGCTGTGATATTTTTTCTTTACTGATACAGCAAGAGATGGCTTCCCTGGTGACCCAGACAGTAAAGAATCTGCCTGCAATGCAGGAGACCTGGGTTCAATCCTTGCATCTGGAAGATCTCCTGGAGAAGAAAATGGCAACCCCCTCCAATATTCTTGCCTGGAGAATTCCATGGACAGAGGAGCCTGGCAGACTACAGTCCATGGTGTAGCAAAGAGTTGGACACGACTGATCACTGGTCACTGTTAGAAAAAGAAAAGAGTTGGACACTCTGATCTGGCCACGGTTAGAAAAAGTCCGTAACAGACATACCCTGGGAACACCCTTTTTAAGTTTAGAATTGTCCTGAAGGAAAGAAAAGATGTCACCATGCCTGTAACACCATGCATGCTCAGTTGCTTAATTTGTGTCCAACTCTGTGATCCTATGGACTGTAACCCACCAGGTTCCTCTGTGCATGGGATTCTCCAGCAAGAATACTAGAGTGGGTAGCCATGCCCTCCTCCAGGCAGCTGGGTCTAACACAGCCATCAAACTGTGGTAGGCTAATACAGTTTCCGAGAAGACACTGATGGATCCAGCAAATGTGAGTAGCCACTTACATCAGCCCCTAATGCCTAGCTCACTGGAGATTTAAATCAAAAGCTTTTCATTTTCTCCACTATTTATGGAATGAAAAAACATGATCTGCAGACTGAAATGGCCAGAAACAATGAACATTAACCCCACTGCCTACATGTTAAATTTCCTGGTAATGATATCCCTGCAAAAAGTCACACTTGAACCAATCCTAACCCACAGGAAGTTGAAGAAATCAGTGTGCAGACTCTGGTAACAAGACGTCAGCTCTCGAAAACCAGCACAAGGGGCCTGCAATATTGATATGCAAGTCACTTGCAGGCTATGAGTCAGTTTCTTGAAGTAATTAGCAATTACCAGCATTTATTCAGTGAGCAGGACTCTGGCAGACAGATAGTGACAGTCTGTCATTATCCCAACAAAAGAACCACAGCATTTATCCTCCCCAGAGGAAGTACGATTTTTAAGAACTCCAACTTTTAAGCTCACACTCTTCCCAGACCTATGATTTATTTCACCATCAACCTTAAAAATGATATAAAGTTCAGCTATTTATTTATGAGGAGCTGCTCACAGATGGGTCTCCCAAGAATCACATGCAGCCTCAGAAAGCTCTAAAAAACTACTGAACAGAGATTTCATAGGTCAGCTGCCAGGGGGGCACCACTCTGCACTATCCCCCAGTGACTACATTCTGGGAAAGGATGCCCTTTCTTCAAACTTCCTGCAAACTGCTCCCCCTGTGTCACACCCTCATAACTCAGTTGCTGCCCTGATGTGGGCAAAGCAGTTATTATTTGTTACATTCTGATTCAGCTCAGTTGCTCAATCGTGTCTGACTCTGCGACCCCATGGACTGCAGCATGCCAGGCCTCCCTGTCTGTCACCAACTCCAGGAGCTTGCTCGAATTCGTGTCCATCGAGTCAGTGATGCCATCCAACTGTCTCATCCTCTGTCGTCCCCTTTTCCTCCTGCCTTCAATATTTCCCAGCATCAGGGTCTTTTCTGATTATAGACCAATATTAGACACTGTAGAAGCAAGAATGAGCAAATGAGCTCTTCAATGGTAGACTCCCTAGTTTGGTCAGAGCTTCAGTAATGGAGCCAGAGTCAAATTAAAATCAATCAAATCCACCTCTGATTCTTACTGGACACATGGTTTCAGGTAAAGATTTTAATCATTCTGAACTTAGTTTGCCCACTTATCAAATGAATGAAACCTACTTCACATAAAAGAGATAACATACTACTAATAATAGTATAATGCATGCTGCCTTACACACGATACATGGGCAATATGTATTAATGTCATTAAATCACCAGCTTGTCCCTGTCTTGACCAGTGGATAAGTATAAATATTCCAGTAAGGAGGAAGGAAATTGAATCAGTAATCAAAAAACCTCTGAACACAGAAAATGCCAGGACCTACTGTCTTCACTGGTAAATTCTACCAAATATTTAAAGAATTAATGCCAAGCCATTTCAAACTCTTCCAAACAAAGAAGAGGAAAGAATACACTTAAACTCATTTTAAAGGGCCAGCATTATTCTGATACGAAACCCAGACAACAATAATACAAAAAACATTTAGGCTAATATTCCTGATTAACATAGATATAAATATTCTCAATAAAGTACTAGTAAACCAAATTCAACATCACAGCATGTTAAGAGGATCATACACAACGGTCAAGTGGGATTTATCCATGGGATACAAGGATGGTTTAAAATACACAAATCAGTAAATGTGATATACCACATTAATGGAATGAAGGATGAAAATCATATGATCATCTCAGTAGGTGCAGAAAAAGCATGTAACAAATTAAAACACCCTTGCATGATAAAATCTTTCAGTAAATTAGAAGGAATGCACCTAAACATAATTAAGGCTGTCTATGGCAAATGGACAATTTATACTCAATGGTGAAAAGCTGAAAGCTTTTCCTCTAAGCTCAGGAGCAAGACAACAATGCCCAGTCTCATCACTTCCATTCACTACAGTGCTGGAAGTACTAAACAGAGTAATTCAGTTCAGTTCAGTTCAATTGCTCAGTCGTGTCTGACTCTTTGCAACCCCATGGACTGCAGCACACCAGGCCTCCCTGTCTATCACCAACTCCCAGAGTTTATACAAACTCATGTCCATTGAGTCCCTGATGTCATCCGACCATCTCACCCTCTGTCATCCTCTTCTCTCCCTGCCTTCAATCTTTTCCAGCATCAGGGTCTTTTCCAATGAGTCAACTCTTCACATGAGGTGGCCAAAGTACTGGAGTTTCAGCTTCAGCATCATTCCCTCCAAAGAAATCCCAGGGTTGATCTCCTTTAGGATGGACTGGTGGGATCTCCTTGCAGTCCAAGGGACTCTCAAGAGTCTTCTCCAACACCACAGTTCAAAAGCATCAATTTTTCGGTGCTCAGCTTTCTTTATAGCCCAACTTGCACATCCATACATGACTACTAGAAAAACCATGACCTTGATGAGTCGGACCCTTGTTGGCAAAGTAATGTCTCTGCTTTGCTGTCTAGGTTGGTCATAAGTTTTTTTTCCAAGGAGCATACATCTTAAGAAAAGCAAAAAGCATCCAAACTGGAGAGAAAAAGGTAAAATTGTCTCTGTTGGCAGTGACACAATTTTACAGACAAAAAAATCCTAAAGAAGAAAATTCTGCCATTAGTGACAGCATAGATGAACTTGAAGGACATCAAGCTAAGTGAAAGAAGCCAGGCACAGAAAGACAAATACTGCATGATCTCAGTTATATTTGGATCTAAACAAGCCAGACTCATAGATGCAGAGATTAGAATGGCAGTTGCCAGGGGCTACGGAGTGGGGCAAATAGGGAAATGTCAGTCAAAGAACTCTAAAGTTCAGAATTTCTGGGCATCTAATATACAAGATTGTAGTCAATTTGAGATTGTAGTCAATATAATACCGTAATATATAATTGAAATTTTCTGAGAGACTTTAAATGCTCTCACCACACAACGCACAGAAAATGATAACTATATGAGATGATGGATATGTTCATTAGCTTGAGCATGGTAATCATTTCACAACATATGCATGTATCGAAACTTCACGCTGTATGCCATAAATATATACAATTTTTATTTGTTAATTACATCTCAATAAAACTGGCAAAAAATTCCAGCAAGTTTTTTCATAGATATAGTCAAGATTATGCTAAAATTTAGGTGAATACACAGAGAGCTAGAATAGCTAACTTATTTTGAAGAAGAAAAGGAAGTGGGAGGAAGCAGTCTGCCAGAATTCAATTTTTATGTATATAGCTGCAGTCATCAAGACTGTGGGATACTGGCAGCGGGAGATGCACAGAGAGCAAACGAACAGAACCAAGAACTTAGAAATAGATCCACACAAATACAACAAACTTTGACACAGGTGCAAAAACTCAATGAAAGAAAGACAGCATTTTAAACAAGTGGTTCTGGAGTCACTGGACATCCATAAGCAAACATTAACCTCAATTTAAAAGGTTTATAAGTATCACACCTTGTATAACAAGTATCACACTGTCCTTGATAAAATGGGCTAATGATAAGGTCATATTAGGACATTTCTGCAAGGCACTATTTTTTTTAACTTTTTACTTTATATATTAGAGTATTGCTCAGTCGCTTAGTCATGTCCAATTCTTTGTGACCCCATGGACTGTAGCCCACGGACTCCTTTGTCCATGGAAATTCTCCAGGCAAGAATACTAGAGTGGGTTGCCATTTCCTTCTCTAGGAGATTTTTCTTACCCAGGGATCGAACCCATGTCTCTTGCATCTCCTATCGTGGCAGGCAGATTCTTTGTCACTGAGTATAGGTGATTAACAATGGTGTATTCGTTTTAGGTGCACAGCAAAGTGATTCAGTTATACATATACAAGTATCTCTTCATTTGCAAACCCTTTTCCCATTTAGGTTGTTATATAATATTGAGCAGAGTTCAATACGGTGCTATACAGTAGGTCCTTGTTGGTTATCCATTTAAAATATAGCAACATGTAGGTGTCAATCCCAAATTCCCTAATTATCCCTCTCCCCTACCCTTCCCCCAGTAACCATTTTTAGAGAGATATTTGCTTAACTTGGGTGTCTAGGGAAAGCAAGTGAAAAACAAAATCTCACAGTCTAACCCTGATCAATAATTTGTAAAGACGGGTGGTAACAAAAGTAAATACTTAAGTTCCAGTCAATGTTTGAAAAGTATGAAATGGAGCATTTTGTGCGTAACGTAGAAAATCAAGATGTGTTGTGAGGTTGCTAATGAATGATTCTGACTGTCACTCATGGATTAGATGATACTTAAAGTATAAGGAAATGGCAACCCACTCCAGTGTTCTTGCCTGGAAAATCCCAGGGACGGGGGAGCCTGGTGGGCTGCCATCTATGGGGTCGCACAGAGTCGGACACGACTGAAGCGACTTAGCAGCAGCAGCAGCAAAGTATACTAAGGTGGTGGGTTAGGCGTGTGAAGTAAAGAGCAGTTGCATTCTGGACTCATTCTCAAGGCTGATAAACTATTGAGCAAGAAGAAAAACAATATAGTCCTCACTATGCCATGCTTCCCAGGGTACCATTACACAGCACAGAACAAAAAGTGCCCCCCATGTGAAAAAGTCCGGCAGAGAGGTGGACAGCTGTCTTAGATCAGATTCCACAGAAGCATGAGTAGAGACAGAGATTATTGTGGAAGTGATGTGAAGGAGTCCTCCTTTTGAGCTCTTGCTTTTCACCATCATATTAAGCTTGCTACATACTGGCACAGTCAGAATTTCTGAATGAACTCCCAAGAGGCAAGTTAGTGTGTTGAACTATAGCCCAGCTGTGTCATGGTTCCCAAGGCCTCAGTGACACTCTATCTCCCTCCTCCAGCACACATCCTAGACTCCCTTTCTTTGCATATCTGCTACCTGATGCTCCAAACCTCATCTCTGAGTTCCTGGTCACCATACATTCCTCAGGCCCGTGACTGCTCTTGCCAGTTTACTGGGCAAGTTATAACCAGCCATGGAGTACCAAGAGATGCCCCTGTAGATTGTCTGAGTGCCAAATGTATTTTTCCCTCTTCCACTATGTACCCACAATCTTATCTCCTTGTGGTTACTATAGTCAATAATCCCTGCCAGCATGGTAGAGCCTTTCAGGGCCTGCTGGTCTCTCAGCCTGAGGAGTTCTAAGTAACTAGGTGGTATAGTCTTTGGTTTCTGGGGACTCTCATTGCCCACTCCCCACCCCCTTGCAGAAGTAGGACCTGTAGATCCACAGAGCCCAACCTTGGAAGGATGGAAAACACAAATTCCCCAGCTGAATCTCTTGGAGTGATGCTGAGTCAGCCAGTTCTATTTCTTGCCTCTTGTTTCCTGACCTACGTAATTTAGGGTACCATACAATGGCCACTGGCTCTTAAAAGCACACTATATTCTGAAGGGTGGTGTTCCACTCTCATAATATATTCCTACCAGTAGGTGTCTCAGCTGCCCCTTCAGGAGACTTTTCCAAAGCTCTTTCAAGCCAGCAGCCTCTTGAACATATAGAATGTGATAGAACCACCAGGCCCCACAGTCATGTACCCACTGCCTCAGTTCCTTGGCAGTACAGTGGGCTGCTCATTAAGGTCATGATCTCAGTCTACTCAGATTGCTATGACAAAATGCCATAAGCTAGGTGACTTATCAGCAACAGAAATTCACTTCTCATAGTTCTGAAGGCTGGAAGTCTGAGATCAGGGAGGCCAGCAGGACAGGGTTCTGGCCACAGCCCTCTTCTGGGGTGCAGACTCCTGATTGCACCCTGTATCATCACATGGTAGAAAGAGAGGAAACTTCTTGTAAGGTCACAATGCCATTCACGAGGGTGCCATCCTCATGACCTATGGCCTCCGAAAGGCCCCACTTCTAAATACCATCACATTAAGGATGTGATGTCAACATATGAATTTTGGAGGGACACAATCATTCAGTCCATAACAGGGATGATATGCAGGATCGTCCACCAGACATTCTGTGAGCCTCAGGTGAATCCATATATGGATCCCTGTCAGTCTCAATCAGGGTGAAACACTGCTTTTTCCCAGATGGAAGGGGTTCGACCTAATCAACGTGCCAACACGTAGCTGCTTGGTCACCCCAGAGCACAGCACCTTCTTGGGACTCAGCATTGGTTTTGTTCCTAGTGGGCAAGACGTTCAGCAGGAGCAGTAGCTTTCACCCCTGGGGAGGAAGCACGTGATTTGAAGCCTGTGGTTAATTTCCGTCTTTGCCACTGCGGTTTCTCTCTCCATGAGCCCATGTGTAAGCCCTGGGGTGATTCAGGACAGAGGCTAGCACATCAGTTGGCTGACTCATCCTGTCCACTTGGTTGCTCAGTGCTTCTTCTGAAATGGGTGCTCTCTGCTGGGATTAACTCAACACATTAGATCCTCACATTTTGTGCCAAAACCCACTCCCCTAACCCAGGCCTCTTTGTCCTCAGTGTTACTGGGGCCGCCTCTCTCTCCACACAAAGTGGACGACCAGTGACCTGGCCTGAAGCTCTGACTCCTGGGTGGTTTTCTGCTCACCACTGGCTTTCAGAATGAGACTGTAGGACCATTGAAAAGTTCATTTTTTACTCAAATTCAGGTATAAAGTCAACCCACTAATGATCTAGGTTTGGGCAGTTTCCTCTTTGGTTTGACAATGAGAACTCCCCAGGAAGAAAATGTGTGAACCCAGGAAGCGATGACTATGTAACCGTGGTAAGTGGTGTAGGTGTCTGATCCACTCGTTTACACCATTGCCTGGAGCCCTCTAGAGCTGCGGAAGCCCAATCTTGACCATGCCGCCCCCATTTTACACTAAATTACTTCTGGACCACTTGAAAGATATGTCTAAGAGTACTCACTGCTTGGTGATTAGTTCTGGCTGCAAAACCAGCTGGTGTGCCTTGGTTAGGCACTCTACCATAGTTAGATTCACCAGGACTAAATAGCTAGCCAGAATATTTTTTCCATGGTAACTCATTCTCTGTTGTAGATGGCATGGCCTTGGTCCAGAATCCTAGGGGTCTGTGCCGTGACTCTCATGTTGGAGGCTGTCATAGACTCCAGATAGTTTCTTATGGGTTGTATCTATCTCTACTACCGACTGTGGGATCTGCCAAGTCATAGAGCCCAAGCATGAGAAGGATTACTTGCACTACGGTCTATTCTTACTGTAGAGCCCATTCTTGTTCTGGGCTCTAGAAGATTCACATCTCAATGAATGAAGTCAGAACAATCTTCCCAAGTACAGGACATGTTCTCTTCAAAACTTGAACAGACCCACCAAGCATAATGCTTCTTTCTTATTGTAGACATCTAAGCTTCGTAGAAGGCAATGGCAACCCACCCCAGTACTCTTGCCTGGAAAATCCCATGGATGGGGGAGCCTGGTGGGCTGCTGTCTATGGGGTCACACAGAGTCGGACACGACTGAAGTGACTTAGCAGCAGTAGCAGCAAGCTTCCCAAGTGGCTCAGTGGTAAAGAAAACGCCTGCAATGCAGGAGATACAGGAGACAAGGGTTTAATCCCTGGGTCAGGAAGATCCTCTGAAGAAGGAAATGGCAACCCACTCTAGTATTCTTGTCTGGAATATCCTGTGGACAGAGGAGCCTGGAGTGCTACAGTTCTTGGGGTTGCAGAGAATCATACATGACTGAGCACATCCACACACAAGGTACAATAATTCTGTCCTTTGCATGAGATGTCCGGGCTTTCCCCAAGCAATTGGACCCCTAGACATTTCACATATTTAGCAAGACTATGAGCCTTTGTTGAATCTAT
This sequence comes from Ovis canadensis, assembly GCF_042477335.2. Lineage (NCBI taxonomy): Eukaryota > Metazoa > Chordata > Mammalia > Artiodactyla > Bovidae > Ovis > Ovis canadensis. Next base: position 90,153,615 of record NC_091252.1, read on the forward strand.
CTCTCACTATCCACAGTTCCTGTGTCAAACCATAGCCTCCGAAGTACTTGCCCCTTCTTGCTCATCAAGTTCGTATTGCTTGCTACGTGATGTCATCAATATGGTGAACCAATATGATTTTCTGTGGAATGTTTAAATGGTCTAGGTCCCTTTTAACTATATCATAACACACAGCAAGAGAATTAATATAGCCCCCATTTATGGTAAAACCATACATGCATTTAGTCATCTATTCCATATAGATGTGAACTGAAGGATGTTGAAGAGAATCCACTTCCCAGCCAAGGTTTATGTGCTTGTGGATGTAATCTGCTCTAGTAAAGAGACTGCAGCAAACACTGCAGGTACAGTGGGTAACAACTTGGTTCAGTTAACAGGAATCCACCATAATTTGCCATGATCCTTCTTGGTTTTTTAAGGAGACAAACTTGGAAATTAAATAGGTATTAGTGGGCACCACTACTCCTATACCTTAAAGCCCTTTACTGGGGCCACTGACCTCTGCCATTTCCCTTGGATACAATGTTGGTTTTCATTTACTGTCTATTCTGAAAGAGGTAGCTTCAAGGACTTATACAATACTTATTACTGGTTAAAAAAAAAAAAACTGACATGAGAATTCTTCCAGCTGCCAAGTATAGCATTTCCAATTGTACATTTAAAAATTAGCAGGACTTCTCTGCAGGTCCAGTGGTTAAGACTCCATACATTCACTGCAGAGGGTGCAGGTTCAATCCCTGTCAGGGAACTAAGATCCCACATGTCACACGATGCAGCCAAAAGTTTTAAAGAATAAAAAAGAAATTAGAGCACATGGGCCATTTATCATTCGGCCTGTATATTTCCCTTCCCTCCCCTAACCCAGCAGCCATATTATTTGGAAGGGAAAATATTCCTGGGAATCAGCAACATTTTGGGCCCTATCAAATTTCCCTTGAAGGTATTTCTGCATACAGCTGTCTTCCCATGTATTTTGTGTCTAGAGACTCATTTTCTATTAGCCATCTCCAAAGATCCATATGGTCAGCACCAGCCCCAGGGTGTCACTGTTGCCCATTGCACTAATTCTGACTACCTTGCTTGTGATTGCTAAGTGTTGCCATCTGGCTTTGGCATTTATTTGCCACAGCCACCCTGGTTGAGAATGAAGGGCATAAATAACAACCTGGCTTAAGTGGGTCTCATTTAGGCTGAGGACCATTTTCTGGAAAAGGGGGATGCTATTAACTGCAAATCCTGAGGCATGAAAACTCTGGACGAGTGAAGGGTTCTGGGCTGGCTTCCACATCGTCCACAACAATAATATTTGGCGCCAGGACAACAACTAGTGAAGCGTCCAGGCACCCTGCTGGCCTGGGAGTTCTGTCCCTTCCCCACACCACCTGCTCCGAACAGAACTGCCAACACACACTCATCAGAGACTTCAGGGCAGGCAGGGTGCTTATGAGTTCCCAAAGCATGAGGCTGGAAAAACAAGGAGACCAGCATCAAGGGGTTACCTGTAAAGACAGGCTCCTTTCGGTTGTTCAAAGAGAAAAGACAAATATAGTACTCAGATGGTGATTTACAAGGGCTGAAATCAATGGAAATTCTATGCCTCTTGGTACATTTGAACATCATCATGGATTCACTAGACTCATTGGGACTCTTTCCTGTGAGAGCAAGCTGGGACCTGGCATGGAGCAGCTCATAAACCTAAGATTTCGAGGCCTAAGTCACCCTCTGCTAAACAATTTTCAATTCTCAAAAACAACTTTCTAATGCTTTGTCTTTAAATACAGGTGTTATTAAAACTTGATCGAATTGTGAAACTCCTGTACCTGTCACACCTGAGCATGTGTCAGTTTAAAAACTAGAAAATGTTCCCCCTTTCTCATAAAGATGGAATTATTAATACTTTTCCTATAGTGAATATATTTTGATGAAACCAAATTCGTCACACGGTATGACAAAGGATTTCGTGCTTGTCATTAAAACTTAGACATTCCGAAATTTCTGGAAGATATCGATGGTTCAGGGGGACTAAATAGGATATTTGAAATGGAGGTTTACAGTCAGCAGATTTACCTGGTAGAATGATGCCCATGAATCTCTGGACCTGCATATATGGTACAAAGAGGAATTAAGGTTGGAGGTTGTATTCAGGTTGTTAAAACAGAGAAGGTTGCCTGCATTAACCCAGGTGGGCTGAATGTAATCACACGGGTCCTTAAAAGAGCCAGTCTGGAGAGGGTCTCTCACTAGGGAGACCAGGAGCAGAGAGATACAATGTTGCCACTTTGAAGATGGAGGGAGATAGCCAAGAAGCAAAGAATGTGGGTGACCTGGAGAGAGCAAGGAAACACATTCTCCCCTGGAGGCTCCAGAAGGAACACAGTTCTCTCTCTCTCTCTCTCTCTCTCTCTCTCTCTCTCTCTCTCTCTCTCTCTCTCTCTCTCTCTTTTTAATTTATTTTTGGCTGTGCAAGGGCTTTCTCTAGTTGCAGTGTGTGGGCTTCTAATTGAGGTGCCTTCTTTTGTTGTGGCGCACAGGTTTAGTTGCCCCTTGCCAGTAGGATCCTCCCAGACCAGGGATAGAACCCGTGTTCCCTGCACTGGCAGGTGGATCCTTAACCACTGAACCATCAGGGCAATCCCAGGAACCCAATTCTGACAATACTTTGATTTTAGCTTATGGAAAAATGGGTATCACATTTCTGAATCCACAAGTGGAAGAAAACACATTTTTAAGCTGCTACATTTGCAGTGGTGCAGCAGCAAGAGAAAACTAATGCAAGATTGTTCTGGAAATCAAGGACATGCTATATTGATGTCTTTGGATAATCCCTTTGGTCTAGAATAATTTTTTACTGCGTCCGTGTGGGAGCCTAGACAGACTTGCTGGTGGCAGATGGAGGAAACAGAGGATGAGACGCGGCAGGTAAAGTGAAAATTTGGAGGGAGAGAGGAAAAAAAATAAACACTCTGTGTATACAGTCGTCAAGGAGGTGTTAAGTTCGATGCAAACTAACCTCCTTCCATCAGTGGATCGGAATAAAGGCAATTTATGATGCTACTTCAATATTTTCATTGTCCCTTTTTCACGGACATATCTTATGTGTTTTAAGGAGCTTATGTGCCACTGGTTGTAATTTTTGTAATCTGCAGATTTTTAAGATTCTCTAAACAAGATGTGGGTACATAACAATGATGAGGTAAATTGTGTGCGTCGACAATTTTGAAAAGTATAAATACCTCTGTATCGAGAAAACCTGTCAGCTGAGGACCACTGGAGAAGGCCACCTGAGTTATTGTTGAAATAGATTGCTCAATAAAATTCTTCCATTTAAAAATCGAAGGGATGGTGTGGGGAGGGATGTGGGAGGGGGGTTCGGGATTGGGAACACGTGTACACTCGTGGCAGATTCCTGTTGATGTGTGACAAAACCAATACACTATTGTACAGTAAAAAAAATTAAAAATAAAAATAAGAAGGAGAAGAAGAAGAAGAAGAAGAAAAGAAAAAGAAGAAAAACACCAAAGGGGGAAAAAAAATCGTCTAAAAGCTATTATTTTGAAGATGCCACCAGAGGGCGCCCTAATCTTTGTAGACGATAAAAGCCCAGCCACTCAATACTTCCCAGGGAACTTTTATTTTGACCAAGCAACACTGCAGGGCAGAAAACGAACACAAGCAGAACATTTCCACTATTTCCCATGTCATTTTACTAGACAGATTTTCTCCTGTTTTTATTTTTCTCTGACAAGTCATCCTCAAACACAGAAAGCAGGAGAAATGAGTCATGCCTCTTTTTTTTCAGTTCGTTCCAAGAGGGGAGATGACAGACTGCAATGAGATTGAAGGTACCGTTTCGACATTAACATCTTGCCCCCAAAACATCATGCAGTGCAAAAAGTCACATCCGCATCATGCAAGGACGTTAAAAGATGTGGTGGAATAAAATCCTGGGCTTTATGATGAGATGCTCATCATCTCCCTGGGGCATGCGTCCCCTTTTGGATTCAAGGTAGAGAAATATCAAAACAGGGCAGCGAAGTCTTCTCACAGAACGAGAAACAGAAGTATTATTCAAAACGTAGAATCCACTTCTTCTTCGCTTTCTTTGTGGTCTGTGGTGATGTGTGCAAGGGTGAAGACGTAGAGAAGGCTTCCTGTCTCACAACACACAGAAATGAGTTCGTTATCTTGTTCACTGAGACAGCAGCTCTGGGTGCTGGAGGAATGACTGATCCACCTCAGTCCATTTCCTACAAGTTGTTAAAATCTAGTTTCGGGGGCTTCCATTTTGGGGACATATTAAAAACCCTAGGTAGGCAGTCACTCCACATTTCTAGGACTCCATTTCTCTTATATATAACTATACCAAAAAAAAAAAAAAATTGGATGGTGAAGCCAATTGGAAAGCCCCAATCAAATATCAAATATTAGACCGAAGAGATCCCTCCTCAAACTTCATTTAGACACGGCAGCTTTGCAACACAGAGTGACTATTGGGTGGCTCCCTTCTGCACCTAAATTAATCGCTCGATCTTCTGTGGACTTCATCAAAATATTATTTTTCAACTGGAATATACAAAGAGGTATATGTCCATAAATTTATATATGGCTGGAACTGGTACAGAGCCTCTCCTCAAAAGACTTGAAAGTGTCTGGTTCATCTCTGTGATACTGCTTGTGATTTATAGGCTGTCTGAGGAAATTAGCATAATTACATTAAAAAGAACTCAGAGGAACTTAAGGTCCTAACCCTTAATCACTAAGCTCAGTGTCTGGCATCTCCTGACATGTTTTAAAAAGGAAAAATAAACAGATCTCTTTCATCCAAGGATCTCACAGCTCCTACCACGCAGTGTAATTTACGGAAGGAAGGAAAGGAAGCAGGATGATAAGTTATGCCCCAATCCACCGCCAGCCCAGCTGCAGATCAGTACGGGAGGAACAGTAAACTTTCAGGCCGCGAGGAAGAGACTGTACTCAAGGAACAGGGGCCCTCGGGTTTCTGGTGGATGACCTCAGAGAAGCCACCATGGCCCTGTCCCCACAGCAGTGCAAGGGCACGTACAGTCAAGTTCACCTGCTGGGTCCCCACACCACTGCACAAGGCAGAGAAGGAGGGAGATTCAGGCTCACGTCCTGGCCACACCACGTGGGGGTCTCCCCAAGGCACCTCACTCCTTGGCCAGAAGGAGGAATAATCCACAGCCAGCCCCAACATTACAGAGACCCCTCTGGAGGGGGAGGGGGAACCTGAAACACATCCATTTGCAAACTACTACAAAGTGCTGCTTAAATCTAAGGCACCATCGTTTCACCTTGACCTCTGACTCCAGCACAACCGCTTTCCCAGGCTTGCTTCCTGGAGTCTTCCCAATAGTGTGCTTTAGAGTCTTTGTCCAAGGCTGTAGGCCTGGGGTGTGATACAGAGACTGTGACACAACTAAGGATTGCTCAAAGCAACAGACATCTGCCATGTGAGGGACACGACTCAGCAGATCCTGCAGTGGTCCAATCAGTGAGAGCATCAGTGGAGGGAGCAGTCCCCCGACCCACAACCACCCCAGAGAGGGGTCCAAGCCAGATCCTAGTCCACAGCAGGTGCCGCTGGTTCAGACCTGGTTATGCTCAGAGCTTCTCCACTTCCTGAGTGGTCATGGTGGTGTGCCGTTCCGCAGCCCTTGACAACAGATCTCTTTCATCCAAGGATCTCACAGCTCCTACCACGCAGTGTAATTTATGGAAGGAAGGAAAGGAAGCAGGATGATAAGTTATGCCCCAATCCATAGCCAGCCCACCAGCAGATCTGTACGGGAGGAACAGTGAACTTCGACAACAGCAATGGGTGTAGGAATCTCCCCTTAGACCCACATGAAATGGCCCCAGATCCATTTCAGAGATGGTCCAGTCCTCAGGAATAAACCAGAAGTAATCCAATTTTCTCAGTATCCCTCAGATCAGAAAAAAAATGGCTTCAGGCCCAGAGAGACTTACTGGCTTTACATCTGAAGAAAGTCACCCCTCTCTTCTCACTTCTCTTGCCCTCCTCTTCAACCACAGCTGAAGGTGGGAACTCAGAGTTGCAGCCCCCCCCCTACTTCCTAGCACAAAAGAACACAGAGCAAACACATCCCCAGAAGGGAAGTCACAAGTGAGCAGGTGAGTCTGGTCTAGAAGAGCTGGGTGCAAAATCCTGCAGCTCAATTTTAACTTTCATGGGGGGTTCTGCAGAGTAACTGTTTCAACAAACAAAGCAAAAACGTGTCTACTGACTTCACCTTGAAAAGTAATTGAAAGACTAGATTAAGTCATCTCACGGTTCTGTTTTGCCTTTAAATTGGAGTGGTATCAGTGGACTTGAAAAGGTCAGTTACATGTATATTAACGAAAAATCACAGTAGAGCATTAGAATATATCTGCAAGCTGTTGAAGCACTTCCGCCTGGGGAAAACTGGTTTGACATTTATAGGGTGGTGCTGGAAACCAAAGAGAAATAAGGCAGAAGAACATATATCATAATATCCTTTCCTCCATGATTATTTCAGCTTTTCTCACCACTTTGTTTCCATTGCAAACGCTGAACTATCCACCTTCTGATTACAGGAAGAATTTGACCTGTATTCAGGTCAAGAAGCAACAGTTAGAACCAGACATGAAACAACGGGCTGGTTTCAAACTGGGAAAGAAGTACATCAAGGCTGTATATTGTCATCCTGCTTATTTAACTTATATGCAGAGTACATCATGCGACATGCCAGGCTGGATGAAGCACAAGCTGGAATCAAGATTCACAGGAGAAACATCAATAACCTCAGATACGCAGATGACACCACCCTTATGGCAGAAAGCGAAGAGGAACTAAAGAGCCTCTTGATGAAAGAGATAAGAGTGAAAAAGCTGGCTTAAAACTCAACATTCAAAAAAACGAAGATCATGGTGTCTGGTCCCATCATTTCATGGCAAATAGATGGGGAAATGGGGAAACAATGGAAACAGGAAGAATTAGATGCTGCAAATTATAGGCGGAATCAATGATAATTTCTAGAGTAAAGAGGATGAAACACCAGCCTTCAAACCAGAAGCTTCAGGGTCCAGCCTGAGGACCTGAATGGTTCCTTCTCTCAGGGTCAACAGTTCCACCTGGGGCAACAGCACCTAAATGCTCACTGGGTCAAACTGACCAGCATGGCCTTTATCTCTCAGAAGCTTCTAGTATTACAACATGCTTCTTGTTTGTTTGTTTCCCTTCTTAATGCTAAAGTTGTTTTTTGTTTACAAAGTATTAAGACTTCTTAGTAAAGCTTAGGGAAATTTTCAACAACTATTTCCATTTAGTTTGTAGATAAAATTCAGTGGGGGTTGGTGGTTATTTCCATTTGAATGTCAAGCCACACGCTCTGACACTACAACGCCAATGAGGTTGTGCTGACAATTTGCTCGAGGTCAGGATGAAATGGGTCTCTGATGTGTTGCGATTATTCTTATGGAGAGAAGTATTCATGGTGATTAGTGAGTGGAGACTTGCCTCTCGTTTCTCTAATAAAATGAGTTCCCTTTAAGGGTATTAGTCTAATAGTCTTCAGAAGACTGAATTAGTTGTGCTTCATTTGGTTTAGGACGTGTGGGCATAAATGGCATAAACCTTAAAGAGTATTTACTAGAAGGGATGATGTAAGAGGAAAGTCCTTTTCTGGTTAGGAGAATGGTTTACAACAGATAGAAACCTAAGCATTCTGGGGACAGAGACAGAAAGAGAGAGACAGAAGCAGAGAGAAAAGCCAGAAAATAAAGATTATTATTAGCAATGCATGCCCTACATTTATCCCACAAGGTTTCCTGAGCATTCCTCAGACATTATAGTGCAATATCATAACTCCAATGTAGCCATAGTATTTCGATTTTTCTCAAGCAAAAAGTATATACTTTGAAATATATACTGAACAAAACATACCATAGTATATAGCCTCTTTTAAGACATTAGTAATCTGAACTTCTATAAATATCTTTAAATAACAAACATATTATAGATAGCTATTCACATAGTACACAGTAACACGTAAACATACAAAAATAAAACAATCATGTTTTTACTCCTTTTTTTTTTTTTTTTTGGAGTAAATTTCAGACACCAGAATCACCTTGTCAATATGGATCCTGGGGATCGTGGATACACATTTATTTAATGGCCATGTTGTGCTTTTTGTGGGATCTTAATTCCCCAACCAGGGATTGAACCTCGGCCCTCGGCACTGTGAGCATGGAGTCGTAACCACTGAACCACCAGGGACCTCCCTGGATGTACGTTTATACCATGCATAGCTACCACACCCAAGGGCAACGGCAGGAAGCATTCCTCGCTGGATGTATTACTACGTCCTGGTTCAGAAAAGCTTAGGTCGGAATAAAGGTGTCTGAGTGTGATGAGAGAGTTGTCTTTAGCTGTTCTGTGAAAAGGACACATGAGTCAGGTCCCCGACCCCAACCCGGATAAAGTGTGAAAATATTATGCTGGCCTTTGAATGAGTGGAATATAGAACACGTCTCTTTCTTGAGTGTTCCCATACACCATTTGCTATGAAGCATTTCTCAACATGTAGGAAAGGCACCACCATCCTGGACCAAAGGTAAGGAATTTGGGTTCCACAATACATCTGTCCTGCTGCGGGTGCTCTGTAGAAAGCATTCTTCCACTCAGGTGATTTGGGGAACTCAGCTATCCAACCAGATGGAATATGTAAATTCTTCTTTTGGAAAACGGAATATTTCTATGAAGAAGTATCCCTGATCAAAAATGATCTTTTACCCGTGGAATGCTGTCCTTCTCTTAAGAACAAGAAACAGACAATATGGTTCGCATATCCCACCTAGAACCCAGCATGGTCGGGGGTCCCAGAAGGAACACAGACACTGTTTTCTCAGCTGAACTCCATCCCTCCAGTCGATGGGAGCACTGGAATTGATGAGGCACCGTCATCATTTGTTTTCATCCCAACCACATCCCTCCAGGAGGACCTGGTGTTTCCAGGAACTGGGTTTCAGTTTTCCTTTGCAAGGAAAAATGTTAAGCTCTCGCAACTTCTTGAAGAGTTGCCTGAGGGGTAAGACAGGAAGGGAGAGCATCCTGGCTTGTTCTCAAATAGAATTTTCAAGGCGGGCAGAGGAAGGTGGTTTCTGGGGGGAGCCTTCGGAGGCAGAAGTGGGGGTTCGCCTCTGCTGATGTTGCTGATAGATGTCCTGGATCAGCAGGGTGTTCATGACCTTCCACTCCCTGTATTTTCTGGCTGTCAGCTTCGGATCATCCAGCAGCTGGTTAATCATGGCCAGGTCGTGTTCTTTACACTGTCCAAGTCGGAAAATAAAAAGAGACACAGAGAGAGAGGAGGGTGAGATGTGATAGCTATCTTAACTTCAATAAACCATCTTCAGCCTTTTGCAAATAAAGGCACATACACCTTGACTGTAAAATTATCAAAGTGTTTTTACACACTAATATTCAAATTTCTACAACAATCCTAAGAGATATGGCAGGACACCCGCCCATTTACATAGGCTAAGCACAAAGAGGTAAGTATCCCACACAAGGCTTGGGGGAAGAACTGGACACAAAACCAAGGTCTCCTATGTCACTGTTTCCTGATTGATCCAGTATTCCACATCACAGTCATACTTCTATCTCAGTGTGAGCTTTATTCCTTCTGGAATGGATAACTGTATAACCAAGTTGTTGACCACACAGTACTTTTCCTAAGACATAAGACAATACAAAATGTCTCTTTTTAATTTTCTATTAAGTTGTATTAATTTTAAATGAATTTCACACATTTATTCAATGTATACAGACTAAATAGGTAGGCTATCTTTTTATTCAAAGAAGATATCATTAAACTTCCATCCAAGAAATGTGTATTTCAATGATGCCAACTGTCTATTCACATCATTTCACCCTGCCTCCTCTGCAACCACTGACACACATTTCTGAAATGTCTGTCTCAGGTTAGGGGACTTTTCTGTGGTCAAGGAATGGAATGAAACATAAGACGTATCAGTCTCCACATTCAAAAAAAAAAGATTTCTCAGCCTAACACATTTATCACAAATCTATTCCTGCTTCCTCCATCTCTGTGACCGTAACCCCAATTTGGGATATAAAGTCTCACCTATCACCCTTAATCTGCTGCTACAGCCTCCCAAGTGAGGTTCCTGGCCCCAGTCCCCACTTCGTATCCACCTTCTGTCTGACAGTCCAGGGAGTCCCCCTGAAATTCTGAGTCCTCTTAATGGTTCCCCTTCTTGCCCAAGTTTCCACGGACATGAGCCCATTTGTCGATTCTCCACTTGCTTCTTCCTTTCCTCTCTAGGAGTATTGACATGGGTTTTCTCCCCCATACAATGCTGCTTCACCACCCCAGGACATGTCACACAGAGGACCTTCTTCACCCTTCTTCACCTGCTGCTGCTGCTGCTAAGTCGCTTCAGTCGTGTCTGACTCTGTGCAACCCCATAGACGGCAGCCCACCACGTTCCTCCGTCCCTGGGATTCTCCAGGCAAGAACACTGGAGCAGGTTACTATTTCCTTCTCCAATGCATGCATGCATGCTAAGTCGCTTCAGTCGTGTCCGACTCTGTGCGGCCCTATGGACAGCAGCCCACAAGGCTCCTCTGCCCACAGGATTTGCTAGGCAAGAATACTGGAGTGGGTTGCCATTTTCTTCTCCACTTCTTCACCTAGTGGACTCTAATTCCTAGAGTGATTTTCACATGGAATATTTCCCAGAGTCTCTCTCTCTCTCTCTCTCTTTTTTTTTAATGGATTTTACTACAGCTCATGAATGTATATTCACTTCGGGCATCATGCTCTCCAAAAAACTGAACCCCCAGATTGAACTGAGAAGATTTCTTCATGCTTGCATGCCTTCCAATGCTTGGAACCCTCTTAGAACTATCACATCACACTTAGATGTTCGTGGGTCTGTCACGTCGTCTATTCTAAAGCTTCTTAAGGAAGGCTATGAGGAACATATTTTTTTCATTCCTGTATTGCCCGTATCTCACACAGTGCTGAGGGCCAGGTAGACATTCGGTTATGAACTATCTCAGCTAGATCCGGGGCAGGATGTGCACAGGTGAACATTCACTACTGTGCTTACTGGTCAAAGTTCAAATGCATAACCACTGCCATTCAGCAGACTTGCACTACTATTCAGTAACTGTGTTTTCTCATCCCTTTTTTCTCCCACTCCCCTAAATGACTATTTCAGAGTTTCTCATTTCTGCTCAGATCTCCTCCCCAATCCTCCCCTGTAACTGATGACCCTGCTCTTTATTTTTTTGAGGAAACGGAAACAATCAGAAGAGTAGTTCTCCCAAGCTCCTATTGCCTTCTATCTACATCAGCACAAATACATGCTGCCTTCCTTCCTGTTCACTTGGGTGAAATATCTGTGCTTCCAGCAAGACCCGTCTCTCTACTTGTAAAAGCATGTCCTTTCGTACATTCGAGAAATTTGCTCCAGCAATTCTCAGCCCTTTTCTGTGACGCATCAGTTTCCCATCTCCAGGTGATCATTCTCGCTGGCGCACTCGTATGCTCTTACTTTTCCATCATAAAAGCCCTTCCTTGACACCTTTCCCTGTTCCATTCTTGTTTCCAATGTCCTTGTGCCTGCTCTTTTAGACCCACTGGCTCATGAATGTATTGTTTGTACTCAACATGCAGCTTTAACTTATGCTTTATTTGGAGTGTGGTATTATATTTTCTTGTCTTCTTCTTTTCCTGTTTCTAAATTGACCAGAATAACATGGATTTCAAGGGAAAAGGTTCACACACATAGTAATCTGAGTAGTGAGATATATCATTTTGAATCACAAAAGCAAGGGTGTGGTGATAAACAGAGGTTAAAAGATATTTTTTTGGTTTCAGGAAGGCGAGGAAAACTGTGCAGAAGGAAAGTAACCAAAAAGGAATAACAAGGAGGTTGGCCAAGACCAAGAAACAGAGAAAAGAAAGGTTAGTAAGTTAAGTGGGTAACCAGGAAGGATTGCTAGAAAGTCAAGCAGAGCCAAGACAGTTTTCTCTCTGAGTCGAACATCAACACTTCAAAAAACAATCTTTCCCACCCCCAAAAATTTTAAGGAGTTTCACTTCATTCTTAAGAAATCTTGACATCTGTCCAGAGAGTGATCCTAACATGCTATTGAAGAAATTATTAATTAAGATCTTGGCAGATCAACAAAATTTGAAAAACTGATTTTTTCAAGGCAAAAATGAATTCACCACCCCTCTAAAGGGGATAAAAGGTTTTAGGAAAGGATCTCTTCAACTTTGGGCTTACACTTCTCATGTGGTTTCTAGCTCTAAATAATTCAAATTTCTTCCCATTCAGCTCAAGTCTGTGTTAGTTCCTTTATGGATAAAAGAAAAAAACCTATAGATAAGAATAGAGAGGAAGGAAATTAGCAAAACAATAAAACTCTCTGAGCTCCTTCCTAAACTTGGCAACCCAGGGTCAAGAGCTTTAGGCAAAAGCCTTGCTTCTCCCCTATAGAATAAGGGCTCGCTGAATGCTTTGAATTACTTTTACGACATCCTTCTGGTTTTCTGGCAGGCAGGGTCTGACAGAGTTCTGAAAGATACCATCCTTTCATTTTTTCACTCCAACTATTCAGTGCATGGTTTGTATCAAGACCTAAGCATTGGAAATGGATTCTACCAGAGCAGTTGGGCAAAGAAAGGTCTGTTCCCTTTCAGATACAAGTGAGGGTAGTTTTCCAAGAAAGTTTCAGTTGGACTCATTAATCATTTCATTAATCATTCATTTAAAAATAAAGACAGGCTTAGCCAAAAGTCAGGGGAAGTGGATCTCTTGGAGACTCTTAAAGATCTAAAGATCTCTAGTGTGTGACGCAATAGTTTGTTCAACTTCCTAAAAGCATTTCCATAAAGAGTATTCATTCCAATACAATCCCAGTGCAAGGATTTTTCTTTATTTCTGGAATGTGCCTACACTACTATAAACATTATTATTAAAATAGTTTGCTTGCTTCTACATGAAACTGTTTTTTTTTTTTTTTGCTTGTCCACACTCCAGCTTTGAAGTATTTTTTTAATAAACATTTATATTGCAATGTAATATACACAGAGCAAAATGTACACATAAAGTCTGTGCTTAATGAAATCATCACAAAAAGAACACATTTGTGTAACCACTGTCACCGTCAAGGAAAGACTCTTACCTGGCACTTCAAAAGCTTTAGTGTGGTCCTGCCCAGTTTATATCCTCACCTTTTCCTCAAAGGTGACCACTATCCTGACAGCTTGAGTTTTAAAGACAGAACTGCCCTGGTGATGGAGTGGTTAAGAATCCCCCTGACAATGCAGGGGACACAGGTTCGATCTCGGGTCCAGGAAGATCCCGCATGGCCCAGGACAACTAAGCCAATGGGCTGCAACCACTGAGCCCTGGAGCCTGAGAGCTACAACTACTGAACCTGTGTGCTGCAACTAATAAAGCCCACATGTCCAGAGCCCATGCTCCCCGACAAGAAAAGCCACTATGATGAGAAGCCTGTGCACCACAGCTGAGAGTAGCCTACATGCAGCAATGGAGACCTAGTGTAGCCAATAAATAAATGGGAAAAAAGCAATTTAAGATAGTTAAAAGAAAATTATTCTGATAGCTTTCTGACATGAATAAGCATGCATGTACCAAATGATCACTCTCTAATGAAGAGGCTGACGTGGTTTTTTTTTTTTTTTTCTTTTTATCAACAAGGTCAATTTCCAAGTCATCCTGCCCTCCAACCTCATAGGAGGTTCACAGGAATACACAAGGTGGAATATATCTCATCAGCCCCAGCCTAAGGGATCTGTGGAAAGGCCTTCTTTCCAGTGATGTTCAGAGAGTGCAGCTGGCTGGGACAGAGAATCCCTGAAATGATCCAGCATTCCTTGCTCCCTGGTATTCATGCCCTTCTGTAATTCTCCATCTTGACTGTCGGGAGGCTGACCTAGCGAATTGCTTCTAATGAATAGAACACTGTAAATGCAATGTGATGTCTCTCCTGAGGCTGGGATATGACCCACCCTGCTTGCTCACTCTCCCCACCTCACTCACTCTGCAGGACACCAGCTTCTACTTTGGGAGCTGCTCTATGAAAAGACCCGCAGGGGAAGGAACTGGGGATGGCCTCCAGCCCATAGACAGTGAACAAATGAACAACTGAGACCGTCAGTCCAACAACCTGTAAGGAACTGAACTCTGCCGTGAAAGAGCTTAGAAGCACACCTTCCCCCAGTGAAGGAATGTGGATAGCCCCAGCTGGTGCCTGGATTATAGCCTCAGAGACGTGGAAGCAGAAACACTGAACCAGGCCACACCCAAATTCCTGACTCCCAGAAAGTGTGAGACAATAAATGTCTAGTGCCTGGAGCTGCTATTTGGGGGTATTTTTGTCACCTAGTTAGTAGATTACTAAAACCTGGGAAGAAAAGAAAAATCTGTTGGATTCATCAATTCTGTGGCTATAGCGCATGAAGAACAAGAGGTCACAACTCTGCAAATACTGAGTTGGCAGAAAAAGTTCATTTGGGTTTTTCAGTAACATCCTAAGTAAAACCCGATGAACTTTTTGGCCAACCTATGATGACAAAATATAATACATTTGATTTTGAAAGGACTGCTAGTGATGTTTCTCATCATTAAATGCTAGGGAAATTTCTCTACATTTGTGCTTTTTTTTATAAATAAAATGTACCTTTGCCTTTTATTTTTCAGCCTCATTCTAGCAAGGTTTTTAGGGTGCTTAGGTTTTCTATAGATGAACAGGGACATCTGACTAAGAGTCACTCAGTTGTCTTTTGCAGCCTTGTCTTTTTGCTTGCTGACATTTCTTCCCAGAAAGGGATTCACATTCATGAGATACAAGTGGACATGTACAAAACAGAATTAAATTTCAGGTCTGTCAAGGCTTTTCAGAATCTATAAATCTTCTGCTAATTCAGAACTATTTTACAAAATCTTCTGGCCTCCCCTTGTTTGTGCTGTCGTCTAAATGTGAAACCAGGATGCTCTTGCTACAAAGAACACTTTCAGTTACAGGAGGCCCTAGAAATAGCTCCAGTACATCCTGTACACTGCCCCTTATTCTCATGATGAAATCCCCTGCTACCAGGAAGTATCTCTTTCCCACTGCCCGGCTCTCATGGTGTTTTATAGCTTCAAATCCAACAGCTTGAAGTCTCCTAAGTCTTTGCTGTCTCTAAAATGTAGACATTTTCTTCTGGATATAGTATAGAAGAATGGCCTCCTTTAATGAATCAGGTGAAATCCCCAGATCTTATTAAATATTACTGTGTACTCCTACCAGTTGACTATCTCAGACTCTCTAACATTTATTATTCCAGGTAGAAGGGTACAAAAACAAATTACATATGATCCTTGCCATCTCAAAGCTTAATATTTGAGATTTTATGCCAGAGTGAATGCAATTATCAAGGCCTATTGTAAAAACCACATTCCCTAGGGTTTTAGGAATGTCAAGGGTCAACTCACCCTATAGAGACTGTACTGGCTTTACTGCCTTTCCTCACCTTCTATAGCCACATAAACACACCGTGGTTAGCATGGATTGTTCCAAAAAACCAGCATTTTCTCACCCCACATCCACAGAGTTCATCCACAGTCTGGAATTTCTTACCTTTAATGTGCTATTCAAAGTTCGTATTTTGTGGAGTTTCTCATTTATGGATGGATTCTTGCACCTCTTGACAAAGGACTTCCTCAGCTCCTTTTTGGTTGAAGGTCGTCGGTCCCCAAGAGGAGACAGACTAGCTTGCTCTAACGACTTGTAGAGCTTCTCCATTTCATCATCTTCGGGGGCTTTTGTCTCTTCTATTAAAATAAAAAAACAACAACATGCCCAGTTAATCAAGGACAGAACATTTGACACTGTGGTCCTAAAACAAGATCCTCCTGACACCTTCATCTTAGACTTCCAGGCTCCACAGTGGTGAGATGTATATTTGTACTGTCTAAGTCACTCAGTTGGTAGCACTTTGTCACAACAGCCCATGCTCCCTGTGAAGGCTCTGGGGCAGGATCTGTCCTAAGCCTCTCTCCCAGCTTTTGACGGCTCCTTGGCTTGGGAAGGACTCCTGTCTTCACTTGGTGTCTTATGGTGTGCCTGTCTGTGTATCCCAATATCCCCTTTTATAGATACCAGTCATATTGATTAGGGGGACATCAATCTCTGATTTAGATATTTAGGCGAGACTCAGAATTGACTTAGAGTTGATATTGGAATGGATTCAGACTTTTGGAGATGTTGAGATGAATTCAGTTAGGACTTCAACACAGGGATTTGGGGGAAGGACAAAACTGAACCCATAATAGTACACCCTCTGTGCTGAGTGCTCAGCTGCATCTGACTCGCAGTGGCCCCCTGAACTGTAGCTCACCAGGATCCTCTGTGCATGGAATTTTTCATGCAAGAATACTAGATTGGGTTGCCATTTTCTTCTCTAGGGGATCTTCCCCACACAGGACTCGAACCTGTATCTCTTGCATCTCCTGCACTGGCAGGCAAGTTCTTTACCACTTGCACTACCTGAGAAGTATATACCCTGTAGCCTCCCAAAATTCATGTCCCTCTCACAGGCAAAATACATTCATTCATCCTAACATTGACAAAAGTCTTAACCCATTCCAACATCAACTTTAAGTCTCAAACTCTAAGTCAATTCTAAGTCTCATCCAAATATCATCTAAATCAGAGATTAGTGGGCCTCAGGGGAAGACTCATCCTAGGGAAAAATTCCCCTCCACCTGTGAACATGTGAAACCAAACAAGTTCTCTGCTTCTCAAATACAATGGTGGGAGAGGAAAACCTTTGCAAACCAATATACACCCTAAATAATGAGAACCATTGTCCAGGATCTCTTTTAAATTTCCTTCCTAGAACCACCCTTTGAAAGAAGGAATCTGCCTGTGGTCTGTGGCTTTGAGCAGATAATAATCATTTCTCATGCCACACACCCCCATTCTCTTCCTTAACCACACCTCGCCAGCCTCAGCCCAAATGCTGCCAGTGAAGCGACTCTACCCGGTATCCAGGGGGACCCTATATGTTTAGGCAGTCCCATCGTGCTAGCCACAGTCTGATGTAGGGATGCACGTGGGTCTCAGATCAGGCCCACAGGGCCAAAGAGACTCAATTCGGAGACTTCGGTTTGGAGTATCAGGGAATTAATCTCCTTGTTTTCCTAAACTGAGTGATGTGATGATATGACCTGGAAGATTCCAGGAATCATGCCGAGAGTCATGAAAATGGAGCCAATCCATAGGATACTATGGAGACATGGATCTTGGTGATACTGTTAGCGTCATCTGAGCTCCTGGGAGCCAATCCATTACCTTTGTTAAGATATTCTGGATGTTGTTTTCAGTCATATGCAACTGAAAGAGTCTCAAATAACATAGAAATGTACTCAAAGAAAATCATCGCCTGCTGCTGCTTTAATTTCTGACTAAGAATTTCAGTCCTTTATTCACTTTGGTCTCTGAAAAGTCTCGGGAAAGATAGACAATAAGACTTTTTTCTACCATGCAGTCCTTAGTTTTTTCTACACATGCAGGAACCTATGCGATTTGGTTCCTGTCCTGAGAACAAGATTGACAAAGGATCATATAGAAAGTGTGGCCTTAGGAGAACTAAAAAACAGTCTCTCCAAAGGGGATAAAAAAAATCATACAATAGTAGTCTAGGAGCATCAAAATTAAGCACACTCACTTCCTTCACAGTTTACTCTTGTAAGATTAAGTGTCTTTACGCAATGTTTTTCCCCCTTCTACTACCAGAAAGTCCATAAGCATGCATAGTACTCTTTCATGAAATGGAAAGAAAAGATGTTGGGTTAACTTTGCAATTAAATTATAGTAATGGTCAATAAACTTCTTTGTTTTCTATCAAAAAAATATCAAAAAAAGGGGAAAATATTTAAAACTACTTTCGAAAACAGACTTTTTGCCTCAGTTGGTGCAGATATCAAAAATAGGCTTTTGTCAATAAGCACATGAAAAGAGGCTCAATATCATTGGTCATTCAGTTCAGTTCAGTTCAGTTCAGTTCAGTCGCTCAGTCATGTCCAACTCTTTGCAACCCCATGAATTGCAGCACGCCAGGCCTCCCTGTCCATCACCATCTCCCGGAGTTCACTCAGACTCACGTCCATCAAGTCCGTGATGCCATCAGGCCATCTCATCCTCTGTCGTCCCCTTCTCCTCCTGCCCCCAATCCCTCCCAGCATTAAAGTCTTTTCCAATGAGTCAACTCTTCACATGAGGTGGCCAAAGTACTGGAGTTTCAGCTAAGAAATGCAAATCAAAACCACAATGAGATACTATTTCACACTCACCAGGATAGCTAAATCAAAAAGGACATAAGTGTGGAGAAACCAGAACATTAAAGTCCTTGATGGGAATGTAAAATGGACCCCACTTTAGGA
This sequence comes from Ovis canadensis, assembly GCF_042477335.2. Classification (NCBI taxonomy): domain Eukaryota; kingdom Metazoa; phylum Chordata; class Mammalia; order Artiodactyla; family Bovidae; genus Ovis; species Ovis canadensis. The sequence goes on from NC_091252.1 coordinate 90,172,113, forward strand.
AACAATCTGGTAGTTTCTCAAAATTCTAACTGTAGAGTTACCATGTGTGCGTGTGCTAAATCGCTTCAGTCATGTCTGACTCTTTGCAACCCTATGGACTGTAGCCCACCAGGCTCTTCTGGCCACAGGATTCTCCAGGCAAGAATATCTGAATGGGTTGCCATGCCCTCCTCCAGGGGATCTTTCTGATCCAGGGATCAAACCCATGTCTCCTGTGTCTCCGGCATTGCAAATAGATTCTTTACTGTGAGCCACCATAGGACCCATCATTCCATTTCTAACTATGTATTCAAAAAATCAAAAACATACATTAACACAAAACTTGTGCATGAAAGTCATGAAAGACACAAACAAAAGGTGCAACAGTGTAAATAAATGTTCATCAATTGCTGCAATATGGTCCATGCATGGAATGGAGTATTAGTCGTTCAAAGAAATGAAGTACTAACACACACTAAAACATGGATGAACTGCAAAACATTCTTTGAAGTAAAAGGAGCCAGTCACAAAAGGCACATACCGTATTGTCCATTTATAATAAAATTTCCAGAACAAATAAATCCACAGAGACAGAAAGTAGATTAGTGGTTGCCTGGGGCAGAGGGGACAAGCAGGAATGACAGCGAATGTGTATGGGGTTTTCCTGTGTGTGGTGTGATCCATACTTCACAGTGGATTGTGGAGTTGCACAACTCTATGAATATACTAAAAACCACTGCACTGTTTTTTATGTGTGAATTTTATGGTATGCTTAAGAAGCCACCTGCCAACGAGAAGATGCAAGAGACACAGTTTCAGTCCCAGGGTCAGGAAGATCCCCTGGAGAAGGAAATGGCAACCCACTTCAGTATTCTTGCCTGAAAATTTTCATGAACAGAAGAGCCTGGTGGGCTACAGTCCATGTGGTTGCAAAGAGTCAGACACAACTGAGCAACTGAACAAGCATGCATACATGAAATATATCTCAATAAAGCACAGGTGGCTGGAACCAGCGCAGAGAGCATGGCCGAGAGGAGCTGCCCCACGTCCGAGGAGCGGTAGCTGCAAGGGCGCAGGAGGGCCTAGAGGAGCTATTCCATGTTCAAGGTCAGGAGGGGCAGCGGTGAGGAGATACCCCTCGTCCAAGGTAAGGAGCAGCAGTTACAGTTTGCTGGAACAACCATGAAGAGATACCCCAAGTCCAAGGTAAGAGAAACCCAAGTAAGACAGTAGGTGTTGCAAGAGGGCATCAGAGGGCAGACACACTGAAACCATAATCACAGAAAACTAGTCAATCACAATAAACTAGGACCACAGCCTTGTCTAACTCAATGAAACTAAGCCATGCCGTGTGGAGCCACCCAAGATGGGCGGGTCACGGGGGAGAGGTCTGACAGAATGTGGTCCACTGGAGAAGGGAATGGCAAACCACTTCACTATTCTTGCCTTGAGAACCCCATGAACAGCATGAAAAGGCAAAATGATAGGATACTGAAAGAGGAACTCCCCAGGTCAGTAGGTGCCCAATATGCTATGGGAGAAGAGTGGAGAAATAACTCCAGAAAGAATGAGGGGATGGAGCCAAAGCAAAAACAATACCCAGTTGTGGATGCGACTGGTGATAGAAGCAAGGTCTGATGCTGTAAAGAGCAATATTGCATAGGAACCTGGAATGTCAGGTCCATGAATAAAGGCAAATTGGAAGTGGTCAAACAAGAGATGGCAAGAGTGAACGTTGACATTCTAGGAATCAGTGAACTAAAATGGACTGGAATGGGTGAATTTAACTCAGATGACCATTATATCTACTACTGCGGGCAGGAATCCCTTAAAAGAAATGGAGTAACCATCATGGTCAACAAAAGAGTCCAAAATGCAGTACTTGGATGCAATCTCAAAAACGAAAGAGTGATCTCTGTTCATTTCCAAGGCAAACCATTCAGTATCACAGTAATCCAACTCTATGCCCCAACTAGTAATGCTGAAGAAGCTGAAGTTGAATGGTTCTATGAAGACCTACAAGACCTTTTAGAACTAACACCCAAAAAGATGTTCTTTTCATTATAGGGGACTGGAATGCAAAGTAGGAAGTCAAGAAACACCTGGAGTAACAGGCAAATTTGGCCTTGGAGTATGGAATGAAGCAGGGCAAAGGCTAATAGAGTTTTGCCAAGAACATGCACTGGTCATAGCAAACACCCTCTGCCCACAGCACAAGAGAAGACTCTACACATGGACATCACCAGATGGTCAACACCGAAATCAGATTGATTATATTCTTTGCAGCCAAAGATGGAGAAACTCTATACAGTCAGCAAAAACAAGACCAGGGGCTGACTGTGGCTCAGATCATGAACTCCTTATTGCCAAATTCAGACTTAAATTGAAGAAAGTAGAGAAAACCACTAGACCATTCAGGTATGACCTAAATCAAATCCCTTATGATTACACAGTGGAAGTGAGAAATAGATTTAAGAGATTAGATCTGATAGACAGAGTGCCTGATGAACTATGGACAGAAGTTCGTGACATTGTACAGGAGACAGGGATCAAGACCATCCCCATGGAAAGGAAATGCAAAAAAGCAAAATGGCTGTCTGGGGAGGCCTTACAAATAGCTGTGAAAAGAAGAGAAGCAAAAAGCAAAGGAGAAAAGGAAAGATATAAGCATCTGAATGCAGCGTTCCAAAGACTAGCAAGAAGAGATAAGAAAGCCTTCCTCAGAGATCAATGCAAAGAAATACAGGCAAACAACAGAATGGGAAAGACTAGAGATCTCTTTAAGAAAATTAGAGATATCAAGGGAATATTTCATGCAAAGATGGGCTCAATAAAGGACAGAAATGGTATGGACCTAACAGAAGAAGAAGATATTAAGAGGTGGCAAGAATACACAGAAGAACTGTACAAAAAAGATCTTCACGACCCAGATAATTGTGATGGTGTGATCACTCACCTAGAGCCAGACATCCTGGAATGTGAAGTCAAGTGAGCCTTAGAGCATCACTATGAACAAAGCTAGTGGAAGTGATGGAATTCCAGTGGAGCTATTTCAAATCCTGAAAGATGATGCTGTGAAAGTGCTGCACTCAATATGCCAGCAAATTTGGAGAACTCAGCAGTGGCCACAGAACTGGAAAAAGTCAGTTTTCATTCCAATCCCAAAGAAAGGCAATGCCAAAGAATGCTCAAACTACCACACAATTGCACTCATCTCATACGCTAGTGAAGTAATGTTCAAAATTCTCCAAGCCAGGCTTCAGCAATATGTGAACCGTGAACTCTCTGATGTTCAAGCTGGTTTTAGAAAAAGGAGAGGAACCAGAGATCAAATTGCCAACATCTGCTGGATCATCGAAAAAGTAAGAGAGTTCTAGAAAAGCGTCTATTTCTGCTTTCTTGACTATACCAAAGCCTTTGACTATGTGGATCACAATAAACTGTGGAAAATTCTGAGAGAGATGGGAATACCAGACCCTGACCTGCCTCTTGAGAAATCTGTATGCAGGTCAGGAAGCAACAGTTAGGACTGGACATGAAACAACAGACTGTTTCCAAATAGGAAAAGGAGTACGTCAAGGCTGTATATTGTCACCCTGCTTATTTAACTTCTCTGCAGAGTACATCATGAGAAATGCTGGGCTGGAAGAAACACAAGCTGGAATCAAGATTGCCGGGAGAAATATCAATCACCTCAGATATGCAGGTGACACCACACGAATGGCAGAAAGTGAAGAGGAACTAAAAAGCCTCTTGATGAAACTAAAAGTGGAGAGTGAAAAAGTTGGCTTAAAGCTCAACATTCAGAAAACTAAGATCATGGCATCTGGTCCCATCACTTCATGGGAAATAGATGGGGAAACAGTGGAAACAGTGTCAGACTTAATTTTGGGGGGCTCCAAAATCACAGCAGATGGTGCCTGCAGCCATGAAATTAAAAGACGCTTACTCCTTGGAAGAAAAGTTATGACCAACCTAGATAGTATATTCAAAAGCAGAGACATTACTTTGCCAACAGAGGTCCATCTTAAGGCTATGGTTTTTCCAGTGGTCATGTATGGATGTGAGAGTTGGACTGTGAAGAAAGCTGAGCGCCGAAGAATTGATGCTTTTGAACTCTGGTGTTGGAGAAGACTTTTGAGAGTCCTTTGGACTGCAAGGAGATCCAACCAGTCCATTCTGAAGGAGATCAGCCCTGGGATTTCTTTGGAAGGAATGATGCTAAAGCTGAAACTGCAGTACCTTGGCCACCTCATGCCAAGAGTTGACTCACTGGAAAAGACTCTGATGCTGGGAGGGATTGGGCGCAGGAGGAAAAGGGGACAACAGAGGATATGATGGCTGGATGGCATCACTGACTTGATGGACTTGAGTCTGAGTGAACTCCGGGAGTTGGTGATGGACAGGGAGGCCTGGCGTGCTATGATTCATGGAGTCTCAAAGAGTCGGACACGACTGAGCAACTGAACTGAACTGAACTGGCTTTAATAAGATTATCATATCTGATGATGTTTGCATAGGAAAAATTCTAAGCTTGGTAACAGTCCTGGAGTTAAGCTCCAGGAAAGTATTAAGAAAGTATTAAGAAACTGAAATTAAAAGACATATGACTCCTAGAGGGTAACGTTAGCATTGAGGACTCCACGAGTTTTCAGTCCCACAAGATCACAATAATTTTATACATCTTTTTTTACAGATAGGCAGGCAGGACTCTACTTCAAACAAAGTCTGGATATATGGCTTCCCTGGTGACAGTAAAGGATTTGCCTGCAATGAAGGGGACCCAGGTCAATCATCCCTGGATTGGGAAGATGCCCTAAAGAAGGGACTGGCTACCCACTCCAGTATCCTTGCCTGGAGAATTCCATGGATAGAGGAGCCTGGTGGGCTACAGTCCATGGAGTTGCGAAGAGTCAGACAAGACTGAGTGACTAACACTTTCACATAGCTTCTAATACCACAGTATTTTTAAAGTAATATATATTTAACAAACCTTAAGAAATCAGCAAAATAAGTATAGAACAAAAATAAACAGAATGATTACTTTCTCTGTGTGCACCAAGATGCTCAGTTGTGCTACTAAAGACTGTGATAGAAAATATAATTATTTTTGACTAGCACGTTCATTTGTAATTATGTCAGAGCAAAATGATTATAAGATCTTATATCTAATTTGACAGACAGTAAATCAGTAAGGATGAAAATAAGCTTTAGGAGCTTGGAATAGCATGGCATAAAGTACATTCCTTAAATGAAAAAGAAGATGGCTTATTTGGATAATCTTATATTATTTAATATATTTTTATGAATCTATATTACCTTCAAGTTAAAAAAAATCACAGATTATCTCCCTCTCCCCCCCACATTTCCTTCTCTAAATTAAACTTCAGGGCACTACCCATGAGGATGTGTGTGAGTGTCTGTGTGTGTGTGACTTGCTCCTCCTAGAAACAGTGGAACTTTCAAATTAGTACGCAGTAAAGTGGACCTTTTGCCATTACAAAAAGTTAATACAATTTACCTAAAATATGACCAAACAATATTCAAAAAACAAACACTTTTTCATTGGGGTTCATTTAGAAATTGGAGATGGTAGTAAGGAGTGAGTATATTCAAAGAAAGTTTTAAGCTTCTGGAAAAAATGAATTCAAATTACCATTACATTCTACCTCTCATCTCCTCGTCCCTCCTCAAAAGAAACCTGAGACCTGAAGACTGTATGTCTGACCTCTAATTACCTGATTCCAGAATCACTCACAAAGGTAAAGATGAGAAAATAATAAATGATGTCATTAAGAGTCAAGAAAACACCCTGATTGCTTAAAATAAGCATAATAATCTGTGGAATACACAACATATTACTAGATATTCAGGGGTAAGACCTGTGACCCAACCTTGTCCATGACCTAGATGGGGATTTTACACTATTTTACTGTTGCTAATGGCTGGAGCCTAGGTCTTCACAGGACCATAAACAGAAAATCTTATAAAAATGGAAGCAGATGATCAGTAGGAGCATAGGACAAAAAAGGACCCAAAGGGTACAAGCATATCAAAGACAGCTTGCACCTGACCTCAAAGCAGAAATGAAAGTCCTTGCTAATCATTACATGAAGACTATCTCTTTAAATGCAGTGGTTGGCTAACCTTACAGGGCTACCTCCACACCTTTCAAAGGTTTTTCAATAAAGTGACATTTTTTTAATCTCCTTTTCATCTTTTTTTTAATGCAAATACTTTTCTAAATTCTAATTTCATATTAGAAAACACTAGATTATTCCCTTATTTTACCAGATTATAAAAAGAGCAAAATAACAAAAAATGATTGGCAGGAAAGGCATTTGGTCTCTCTCCCACTGTAAACAGAAGTCAAGTTCATTATCTTCACCTCCTTTGTCTTCTGTGGCAAAATAAAATGAATTTTGTCTGACAATCAAGTGTTTCCCATGCAATTGCTCTCCTTCCTCTCAAGTGCATATTTTAGTCTTCTTACATAAAATAACAGGACTTTAATTTCCTTCTTCTCATATGGCACACTGTAGTCTATCTCATCAAGCCTCACAAGTTCCTTGCCGAGGAAGATGAAAACTATTTTTATATTACAGATGAGAAAAAATGTAGAGATTCTTGGAAAACAGCACGCAATCTTTCCAAAATGTAAATCGATGCAAAATTAGGAACAAGAGTTCAGTTCCACGCTGTGCAGGCCTCTGCAATTCTCGATGAGTTTCCTCCAACTTTAATAAGCAATCACCTAGGGATCTTGTTAAAATGCGGCTTCCGATTCAGTCCAGGGCAGCAGGCACTGAGATTTAAATTTTTAACGAGCTCCTCAGTGATGTCAGAATGGCTGGTCCCTGGACATCCATTGAGTAGCAAGGCTGGGTTGCTTCCCAACAGCTAGTCACACAGAACCTGTCTCAGTTCATTGGAAGAGAAAGGGGCTGAAATTACAACCAGAAAGTTGAGACTCATCCAGAAAGCAGCATCTCTTTCTCTGCACCATAGCTTAATTTAAAAAAAAAAAAAAAATCTGGCTTGCTCAAAGGAGGATCCCAGAATCCCAGAATCCTTGCTCTAAAGCATCAGTATCTCACACATTGAATTGGTAGGAATTTGAGGTCAATGTTAGAGACCTTTTACTTCTGTTAGACTCGCTCAGAATGTCTGAAGGGGTCAGACATAAAACATTCTCCAACCTTAGGTTAATAATCTAATGATTTAGACTCAAGAAAGGGATGGTATTTTTTTTTAACAAGGTCTTTGTTGACATGAGCAAAAGACAAAACAACGCTTCTAACTAATGGTTACTAGTTCCTTCCTTTCCAAGATGATGCCAAATGCACGCGCTCCTCTCTTGCTACCTCCCACGTACTCAGCCTATTGTGTGCTTCTGACGGGACACACACGCTCCAGTAAGTCTGGAATTTGGTTGTCGAGAACACTGTATGAAGATTATCTCTTTAAATGCTGTACTGTCAACTTGGCCTCCCCCACTATCTTATTTTTGGTGCTTCCTTGTGCTTTCTAGACTGTGGGCTTTTTATTTTCTGTTCAGAACATAAAAGCCGACTTTAGGAGACAAGAGGGAAATTCACACGCCATATTTCACGTCAGAATTTGAAAGGAAAACTTTTTGAGGTTGGAAAAATCTAAATGCTCTCCCAAGGAAGATAGTCATTCCTAAATATGAAACATTTGAAAAAGTTTACGTAGAAAACAGTATTTCCTGTTTCATATGCAGTGTTCTAAGTATTTGAGAAAAGAGAGACTATGGAAGTTATTTGTTACCAAGAGAAGATATAACTACACAGTCATTTGGACATTCAGACTTTAAGACTTTACAAATGTCGTTCACTTTAGCACCTGACAAGCTTCCCTGGTGGCTCAGTGGTAAAGAATCCTGCTCCAAATGTAGATGTGGGTTCAATGCCTGGGTCAGGAAGATCCCCTGGAGAAGGAAATGGCAACCCACTCCAGTATTCTTGCCTGGAGAATCCCATGGACAGAGGAGCCTGGAAGGCTATATAGTCCACGGGGCTTCAAAGAATTGGACACGACAATAGCACCTGATGCAAAGAGATTAAAAGCATTTTATAGGCGTCCTCTAATTAATGATTCTGACAACTCTACATAATGACAGTCAAATTTAGAATCATAATGACACAAATTTACTTTATGCAACTAAGATAAATCTGGACAACTTATCTTACTTATAAGGATACTACTAACCAAGAATATTAGTATAGTATAATTTTAGAGACAGATTAACTATTTATCTCTGCTTTTGTTGATGCTGGTGGAAACAGCTTTCATGTACTGAACTCTCAACTGTGTAACAGGCACTGTGTTTACTACTATACCAACATTATCTTAATACCTTTGTAACAACCCTACAAGGAAGTCTTATTAATCCTAGTATAAAGGAGAGAATGTCAAGACACAGAAAGATTAAAAACTTGGACCAAATTCACAAAGAAACAAGTCTAAGTTCTGACCCAAAGCTCATTGCCTTAAACACTATGCTTTATGCTATAAAAATACTTGACACACTGTCTTTGAATGAAGTTCAAGGAAGAGGATTTCAAGTCAGATAATGCATAATCATCAAGATAGTAGCTGGCAAGGCCAAGGCTCAGATCCCTGGCCCCTCTACTCTGTCTTCCAAGGGAAAAGTCTCCACCCAAAGCCTCTGCTTCTGAGGTGCCCAGGTTTTATACCTTAAATTCTGTTCTCACAGGGCACTCAGTCCTAGGAGAGGAAATTCATAAGCTGGTCAGCAACTTAAGACACAGGCTGGAGAATCAGATTCTCTGCTTGGGCGTTTGAACCGGGCACCTAGGGATAATGAACCAGTTCACATCAGGAGCTATCAGGGTAGGCTGAACTCCAAAGACAACAAAGGAATAAAGGCACAGAAATGGAGAATGCAAAGTCAGGGTCTCAAAAAATGATGGCAGGTACAGGAAATTCTATAAGAGGAAAATCAAACAGATTGAGAGAAAGTCAGAGACAGCATTTGGGTGTAAACCAAGTATAATCTTGTGTTTCTGTAACTCTGAGACTAATTTTACTTTGGTTTCCCATATTTTCCTATATTTGATTTACCTTCTCTACCAGTCAGATATCTACTAATATTTTATCACGGATATTTGATGTTTCTATTAAGCAAGATAACTCAGTACCCCTGTACTGTATCATGGCTTTCATTGATAAGAATAAACTTAGTCCATTGGGAGACCCTTAGTGTTTGCTGTTCTTCTGTTTTATTATTATTGCCTGTGTGGCAGCGATTTTCAGAAATAACCTGAGGTTGAGCTCATTACCCAAGATTCTAATAACTAGCTTTTTACATTTTTAAAACAAAGATTCCATTTGTTTTTAAAATGTATTCTTCCAATCATAAGAGCACCTTGGATTAGGTAAAATAGTTAATGCAGAACACAAAAAATTTCTACATCTGCTCATACTCTAAGCAGACAAAAAACATCAGCATGCACATAAAACTGGTATTTGGTCAGGTTTGGGGTAATTGCTAAATTCTAAATCTGGCTCATTTATGTCACTTTCCTGGGGTGTCATGCATCCTCTAGTTATGTGTATATCTTCATTAAAAATGCAATCTATTCAAAATGCTTCCCACATTCAATCTTGCTGTACTTCTACTTAACAATTTATTTGCATAAACTGGGTATTAGTCTTATTACTGATTGAGGAGGCCATGGCAACCCACTCAGTGTTCTTGCCTGGAGAATCCCACGAACAGAGGAGCCTGGCAGGCTACAGTTCATGGGGCCACAGAGTCAGACGCAACTTAGCACACACACTTATTACTGATTATTCAGCTTGTCAGCATCCAGGGTATGGCCACTTCATTCATGGAGTAAGTATAACTGTCTCACACTGTCGACATAATATAAGCAGAAAAATACAATGTGAGTCATCATCACACAGGCATGAGTCACGGGCCAAATAACCTTTCATAAAAGAAAAGAAACAGGACAGAGTAAAACTGAGCTGACAGGAACATTCCATTAACCTCATCATCTCTTTCCCTGCTTTGCTTTGTGGAAAGACTCAGTGAAGAGTCTGAAGACCTCTGGATCTACCAACGTGGAAAGGCAACAGGATGCAATTAACACCATGTATTGTTTAACTAGCTTACTCCGTGGAAGAAGATGTCTAAAAGGGTTTAACTTCAGTATAAAATTCTAGCAACTACAGTTTTAATTGCATACCAACTGTAAAATATTTCTCTCATTGTCTAAATAAAAAGAAAGCTATAATATATGCTGTCTGCTTATTTCTGGGCTGTTATTAACCTTTAAGAATCTTTTCTAGGATAAAAGCCTCTTTCTCCAGCAAACACATCTTGAGACTGGGACTTAATCTAAAATCCTAACTTCTATCATAGACCTTGTTGAAACTTCAATCCCTGTCATGTTAATAAAAGCATCCTGAACCATATTTCAGACGCAGGACTTTTAGCACTTTTCTTTTTTAATTTGAAGATAAAAAATAATAATTTTTAGAAGTCAGAAAAATGAAAAGCTACCTCTTTTCCAACACACAAACACACATGTAAAACACACACACATACACACACAAATATGCAACCTGATTACTCAACATGTCATCGCAAACGCAAGCAAAAACTGGGTTGCTGTTTCCATAGCAATGACTTTCTGTGGTTTAACTCTGCTGGGAATTTGACCAAATCCCCAGCAGCAGGAGAAAAGCATCAGCAAACATTCTGTACCATATGGCAAATGCCAACAAATCAATGAGGGGAAAAATAGTTTTATTTTCTCTTCCTTTCTACCCAAAGGAATACCTTTGTGTGGAGCTGTTTGAAGAAGCATACAGATTTCAATTGTCACTCTGCACCTAACTCAAAATGTTAAAATACCTGGTTTCTTCCTTTGGAGATTAAAAGACCTGTTGGTACTCAGCCAGGCTCTGCAGCATACATGCCCAGAATGACATTAGACACGGGCAAGAACTGCAGGCATCTTCCTGTGACTATCAAATCATTCATCCTAAAGGAAAACTCAATCTGCAGAGTTACCTCTTGAGAATGAATGAGAATGGAATTTTGTTCTCATTTGCTTCTGAAGCCATGCTCATCCTAGATGCTGTGTATGTGTGCATGTGTGCGAACTTGTTTGTGCGTGCGTGAAACTAGTCCTACCAATGGTCCAATGATTAAAGTAAGATCTGGTAACAGGAAAGAGTAAATATGGTCCTTTTCATTTTTTTTTTTAGTTCCACCTATCCTGTATCTGGAAGGGTCTTCTAAATATCACATTAGAGGCAATCTAGTTCAAGATCCTTAAATTCCCTCTTTAGTATATCTTCATAAGGCCAAAAATCATAATCAACACATAATATGCAATTAATACCCAATGAAAATGGTTGTTTCAGAAAGAGTAAACACCTTCAGTGATGAGGAACACATTACTTTCCAAGGAGCCTGTTCAGTTTTGAACAATTCTCAATGTTAAACAGTTTCTAATGTTGAACTGAAAATTATTTCCTTTTTACGTGAACCATTGGCCTCAAAATTTATATCAATTTTGAACTTCCAAATTAAGCCCAGTACCTTCATATGACAACACCTCCCCAAGCTGAGGCCAGCCTGAGTCTCCTGCCTTCTATCCTGTACAGTCCAATATTAACCCATCTCCCCTTACTCATCAGTGGTGCTATTTCCATTCTCCCCCTACCCAACCTCGTTCACCTCTAGAGGCAGGTTATTTTGGCAATAACTTTATTTACTAATGTAAAGTAGATCATTAGCATTAATTAAGGGTATCCAACAAAAATGCCATCAGATGGGGACTTCCCAATGATTAAGACTCCAAACTTCCAATGGAGGGAGTATGGGTTCGATCCCTAAAAGTGAAAGTGTTAGTCACTCAGTCGTGTCTGACTCTTTTCGACCCCCTGGACTGTAGCACATCAGGCTCCTCGATCCATGGAACTCTCCAGGCAAGAATACTGGAGTGGGTTGCCATTCTCTTCTCCAGGGGATCTTCCCAACTCAGGGATTAAATGCTAGTTTCCTGCACTGCACGCAGATTCTTTAACATCTGAGTCACAAGTGAAGTCAGGGAAATAAGATCCCACATGCCTCAGAAGTATGGCCAGAAACTATATAAATTAACAAAATAAAATAGCCTATTCTCAAGCTCTCCTGAAAATATAATGTCATCAGGGGCCCAGCAGGTAATTCAACTGTGTGAAGCATCTTCAGATAAGGCCACAGGGCGTGTTGACAACTGTTGTGACTTGGAGAATGAGTTCCCGGTCTAAGAATCCAGATAGATGCTGTACACACACACACACACACACACACACCAAGGTCTGTAGAGTTCTAATCCTTGGCCTAAATTATTCTGATGTGCTGTGCTACGTTAAGTTGCTTCAGTCATGTCCAATTCTTTGCAACCCCATGGACTGTAGCCCACCAGTCTCCTCTGTCCATGGAATTCTTCAGGGAAGAATACTGGAGTGGGGTGCCTCTTCTTTCTCCAAAATTACTCTGATACAAAATATCAAATTAATAGGGTACATATAAAAATTTGAGAACTTAAAGAATTGTCCCTGATGAACCAGGGAGAGAGGGCGAAGCAGTCATTTACACCAGCAGACCACCATGGCTGGCGATGCTGGAAATTTAGCCAGTCAAATCATCATTTTCTCATTTTTAAGTATCTTTTAGCAGGTAAGCTTGTCTGACAGTGGAAAGAATAAGGCATAGACTGTCAGGAACAAGCAGTCATGATTGAAAACTAATCATTTTTTTAAAGTTAGTCTGGATAAAAGATAAGGACCAATTACCATGGAGTATTAAGAAGTATCAGATAGCATCACCAACTCAACGGACATGAACTTGAGGAAACTCTGGGAGACAGTGGAGGACAGTGAAGACTGGCGCACTGTGGTCCAAGGGGTCGCAAAGAATCGGACACAACTTGGAGACTGAACAACAACATTAAGGCTCACACTCTTCATTTCTACACTCCAGTAACTCTTTCTTTTGCTAAGATTTAAAATGATTTTTTTTCTTTTTTTAACACATAAGCTGTACTCTCTTTTGGTTTTAAAGTTCTAGTGATGCCCTCTGAAGTACATGCAGCTGCCTCTTCCTGTTAATTACATGGGCAGGCACCTCAGGAGGCAACTAGCTTAGGACCCAGCCCTCATCTGTGGCGATAGCTCAGAGAAGGTGGTTGCTCTGTGCATGTTTCGAACAAAGGAGGTGATGTCATCTACAAAATGTTGATCTAGTCACCATGAGCTCCAGAGCAGAGGACACGGGACCGAAAAAAAACAAAAACAAGCTATGGCTGATTCATGTTGAGGTTTGACAGAAAATAACAAAAATCTGTAAAGCAATTATCCTTCAAAAAATAATTAATTAAAACAAAGAAAACTCAAACTTTATCTCAGATTGGTGAAAAGGTATCATTATTTTGTGGACACATGTCTCGTAGTTGCAAGCATTTGGTTAGTGATACTTACAGTGGGCTGGAGAAGGAAATGGCAACCCACTCTAGTATCCTTGCCTAGAAAATTCCATGGACAGAGCAGCCTCGAAGGCTACAGTCTATGGGGTCCTAAAGAGTCGGACTGGAAGAGGAAACGGCAACCCACTCCAGAATTCTTGCCTGGAGAACCCCATGGACAGAGGAGCCTGGTGGGCTACAGTCTACAGGGTTGCAAGAATCAGACACGACTGCGCAACGAAGCACACACACAGTGGGCAACGAATGGCCTTGAGGCTGGAGTTTTCCACGTGCAACCTCTCTACAGAAGTAACCTCCGGACTTCGCCTCGCTTGACTGTTTAATTATCGAATCATTCATGACTTTCAACATTGTTTCTATAATCCACATTAGCGTTCTACATCCACATACAAATACTCATTCTCTGAAAAGAGTAAATAAATTTTTAGGGCTTCCCTGGTGGCTCAGTGGCAAAGAATCTGCCCATCAGGACCTCGGCTCATTCCTGGGAACACAGCAGGGGGAGCCCGGGCAGAAGCCGGAGGCCTGGAACCCACTTGGCTAAGTTGCTGCTCCTATTCCATCTCCAGGACCTCCTTACAAGCGGTGAGGGAACCAGCCCAGTACACGGGCTCAATCTTTACTCCAGAAGGATCCCACATGCCACGGAGCAACTCAGCCCATGTGCCACCGCTATTGAGTCTGTGCTCTGGAGCCCGGGAGCCACAAGTGCTGAGCCCACATGACCTAGACCCTGTGCTCTGCAACAAGAGAAGCCACCATATGGAGACGCCCACACACAACAGCTGGAGAGTGGCCTCAGCTCGCTGCAACTAGAGAAAGCAGCCCGCAGAGCAACAAAGACCCAGCACAGCCAAAAATAAATAAATAAAATTATGTTAAAAAAATAATAATTTCTTGCTTTTACCTCTGTCTGTCATCTTTGATCCAGTAGGCTTATCTGGGACTGTAAGATGGTCGACATTGCTATTCAAGGAAGAAGTGTCATCACTCGACAGAGAGTTCAAAAATCCACTTTCTGATGCATCAGCGTTGTTTTCCAGGGCCCCGCAGCCGTTTGCCTCTGAGGGGGCAGGTGAGAGCAGCCGCACAGCACACGTCACAGGCTTTCCCGTACCTTCAGCGGCAGATGAGCTGCTAACCATGTCAATCCAGGACTGTCTTTCTCTCGATATGGAGGAAGACAAACTGCTGGGAGTCTTTTTTATGTTTTCCATGGAAGAGAAAGAACGTGATGTTTCACTCAATTTGGGTGAAGATGAAGATGCCTGCTGTGCAGCCTGTTTTTCACAAAGAAAACCAAAAGAGCATGAAATAAGGTATGATTAAGTCAACATTCTCTACTTTTCATTTTCAATGAAGGTAGGCCAGTGTTTCAAAAAGGGACCAATAATAAGAGAGTTGAAAGAAAATTAGATGGTGTTTAAACCTGTGTGATAGGCACGATGATGCCATTTTCCCAAATCAATTTGTATAACTTTGAATTCATGACTCTAGGATCTGAAAAAAATCTCTGTATCATGATTTACTCTGTCCTTCAATGCTCTCCAGATACTTAAAAGACCTCTCTGGGGAATTCTCTGGAACACAGAAGGACACTTTGAGCAAAAAGTATATTACAATCTATCACTGATTGGGCAAAAACTCTTAAGAAAGGTGATTAAAAGAAAGAAAAAGCTGGAGCCAAACAGGAAGCATAATAATGCGAAGTGAATGGAAGACCAGTGATGTAGACAAAACACATAGATTTATACTCTCAAATATTTTTTTATTCTTTAGCACATGACCAGTATCAGCTTATAACTACATAATTAGGTGAACTAATGTTAACTCATTCACTCTTCAATAATTTTAAAATGTCAATAAACTTTCTCCAAAAAAGACAAGACTACATATGCAGGGTCCTAATTCATTAAAGGAAACCAAGAACTATGAGAAATGGGTTGAAGATGTAGGGTCTTCTGAAAGCAGCTGTTGACATACAATTCAAGGGTGAATGACAACCTTGGTAAAATTTTCACCAGTCTTTCAATGCAACAACACCAATGTCCTCTCTTGGGAAGGACTTCATTTATTCTGACATTTTATCTTTATTATATATTGGCATTAAAACATATGCTTTCTTTTGGAAAATGGTAATGGTAGCTATTACCTTTTGTCTTTTCAGAGCTTTTTAAATGTTCTGCATAGCAAAATAAAGATTTGGCGATTAGATGCTGGTCCTCCACTTTTAATTTTATCATTCAATAAAAATCCAAAAGTCTAAATACCAGTGCTCTGGGGTTACCCTATATCTCAAGTGGCAGATAAGACAGAGAAGTCTGTGTTGCGGTTCTGTTGCATTACATCATTCTATGAGATACTGCTGTCAATTTCAAGCATTCAGAACTCCAAGGAAGTGGAGGAAGTGGTGGAAGTGGTAGGGAGGAGACTGTTAGAGGGAAAAAGCCAAAAGAGCAAAGTAGGATCCTCTCCCCAACACTCAGAATGATTGCAACTAATTCAGGATAGTTGACTTTGCTCTAAATTAATCTGTTCCCAAGAATTTTGCAGCTTCTAAGCTTTATGTTCTGATGGAAAAATTAGTAAATATCGAATGAGTGCCCAGCTAGCTGCAAGCTAGACATGGGTTGTCAAATAAGCAATAAATAAATAAGCAGCATGCATTGTTAGTCACTCAGTCATGTCTAGCTCTTTGCAACTCTTTGTACTATAGCCCACCAGGCTCCTCTGTCCATGGAATTTTCCAAGCAAGAATAGTGGAATGGATTCCCATTTCCTCCTCCAGGAGATTTTCCTGACATAGGGATGGAACCTGTGTCTCCTGCATTACAGGCGGGTTCTTTACCGACTGAGCCATGGCACTAAAGCATCTAGTTAAGATACTAAGTGAAAAAACTGGCTTAAAACTCAACATTCAGGAAACTAAGATCATGACATCTGGTCCCATCACTTCATGGCAAATAGATGGGGAAACAATGGAAACAGTGACAGACTTTATTTTCCTGGGCTCCAAAATCACTACAGATGGTGACTGCAGCCATGAAATTCAAAGACACTTGCTCCTTGGAAGAAAAGCTATGACCAACCTAGACAGCATATTAAAAAAAAAACAGAAACATTACTTTGCCATCAAAGGTCTGTCTAGTCAAAGCTGTGGTTTTTCCAGTAGTCATGTATGGATGTGAGAACTGGACCATAAAGAAAGCTGAGCACTGAAGAACTGATACTTTTGAACTGTGGTGTTGAAGAAGGCTCTTGAGAGTTCCCTGGACTTCAAGGAGATCCAACCAGTCAATTTTAAAGGAAATCAATCCTCAATATTCATTGAAAAGACTGAAGCTGAAGCTAAAGCTTCAGTACTTTGGCCACCTGATGTGAAGAACTGACTCATTGGAAAAGACCCTGATGCTGGGAAAGATTGATGGCAGAAGGAGATAACAGAAGAGGAGATGGTTGGATGGCATCACCAACTTGATGGATGTGAGTTTAAGCAAGGTCTAGGAGTGGCGATGGACTGGGAAGCCTGGTGTGCTACAGTCCATGGGGTCACAAAGAGTCAGACTGAGCGACTGAACTGAACTGCTTGAGGATACTAACTCATCACACACGTCTTCCTAATAACAACATGTTTGGCATGATATGAAAACTTTCCTTTCAGGAATGTCAATGAGCTTTCAAACTGGCTGCCTTCAACCACCTACACCTTCTTAGCTGGGAGATCCAAGATCTGCAATTCACTAAAAAACAACAACAACAACAAAAGGGAACCCTAGCGATCTGAAGGAGTTACTACACCCCCTACCAAACTGTCCAAATAAATGCCAAGACTTGTTTACTCTTTAACATGATCTACAGAATAAAGATTAACAAAAATACACATTCAGGCCCAGTGCTGACATGGTCCCCTATTGTGAGCTATTTTAGTCAAACTTGGCTTCAGTGTGATCAGTTTCCTTTTCTGAAAAGAGACCAAGCACAAGCTTTTCCTGTTGCTCCTGCTGATACTACTGTAATTTGATTATAGCAAAATAAGCTATCTGTGCAAAAAGCTGTTGCTGCAGCATTTTTCATAAGCCTTTTTGAACCTAAAAACTCTGCTTAAAAGAATGAAGGACGTAGTCAATGAGCATCAGAAATTTCTAGGAAATGTACTCTGTTGTGGTACTCCTCAAACACACAGCAAATGCTTCCAATCCATTTTTTCCAGCACCAGGTAGCATTTATAAAGTTGACTTTTGAACAGAGAAAAGAAGGGTGAGGGGCAAAAGAGAATAGAAAAGAACTAGAAAGAAGGACAAACAAATGAGAAAAAAATGATATGTACCAGGTCAGAAGGAATTTTCATTCAAAGATTGACACAAATCTAAAGTTTCCTGGAGTGCTGCCACAGAGAATCAATATGGGAATGAGCTTTGCAAACCCTGCAGTGCTAAACTCGGTTCATTATTTCTATGACTCTCTAGCTACCCATAACTACGAGTCAAACACAGAACTTTTAGCTCACTGCCGCATCCATCCAAGGGCTAGCTCCTCCTGGAAGCCTTCACTGGTTGCCTCAGGGAGAGGCAGGCATCTTTACCTGCTTCTCCCATGCTTACTTCTATTATACCAGGTGGAATATAATTTTATTTGTCAACTATTACTGTAATTGTTGAACAACTTGTCCTTTTTTTTGGTGAGTTACTTGAGAGAAGGCTGTTTTTAATCATTTTTGCATCTCCATTTTTTTGCATTGGTGCCTGACATGAATAAATTAGTAGTTGGTAATAAACTAAAAGGGCTGCCCAGCTGGCTCAGCAGTAAAAAATTCACCTGTCAATGCAGGAAACTCAAAAGATGCGGTTCAATCCCTGGGTTGGGAAGACCGCTGGAGAAGGAAATGGCAACCACTCCAGTATTCTTGTCTGGGAAATCTCATGGACAAAAGAGCCTGGCAGGCTATAATCCATACATTCACAAAAGAGTCAGACATGACTTAGCGACCAAACAACAACAAATAAACTAACGCTACAAAGACTGGTCTAGACAGCCAGCTATGTGTAAGAGAAGCGCCCAGAGAAGTTCAGTCTCTTACTCAGGAACACCCTGAGATTCAGGAGCACCCTGAGATTCTCTGTAAAGTGCCTAATCCCAGGATCCAGAATTATTGGTTGCAATGCCAATAGTCCCACAAATGTCTTCATCATCTCAAACAAAATTATTTTATTATTAATTAATTTTTTTTAATTTTAAAATCTTTAATTCTTACATGCAATTAATAATTGTATGCTGTTTCACTTATTAGAGAACAATTGGGTTTTAAAATGCTATTTTTTAATGAGAAAATACAGGACATTTTAAAAATCTTAGTTTTCATGAGGAAACTACGTGCATTATTAAATAAAATAATCAATACTGGTTTTCCCCATTTTCTGTATAAGACACTTTTAATCACTGAAGAAGCTTAGTTAAAAAGCTGATTAGCTCTAAAATTCTTTCCTTTGAATTGTTTTTAAAGCACAAGCATGACATGGCAAAAAAGAGTTTAAAATGGCCACCCAAAGCCTATAATTAGAAAGGATTGAGTCAGCGTATAAATCTTAAGAAACATTAGCCAAAGTATATGAAAATACAAAAGTAATGCACAAATAATTTTAAATCCACATTTTTTTCATCCATACTATCTCCCGTACAAACATTTCTATTATTATATATAGTACACGTAATGAAAGATTGTGTCCTTTAGTAAACAATTGTGCAAGAGCTATCCTAGTAAGATTAAATTTGAATTTCGAGAACTGTTTTTACCCTTTTTGTGTTTAATCTCTGACCTCTTCCTCTGCCACTGGCCAATGAGCCACGATGTGCAGAGTTTGTTTCTACTTATTGCTTCTTTGATTTGTTTTAGTTGATTCCCACCCCCCCCCTCTTTTGGATATAAAGGAACTGTACTTCTGAAAAGTGTTAAAATATAAGGACTATGATGCTAAAATAATTTCCATGAGCTGCTTAAATCTGGGATGATAATATCTTCTCAGTTTCTCTCATATCTGATCCACCAATTGGTCTTCGAACTATGTTCAAAATCCAACCATTCTATCTCTCAACTACACCCTGACCCCAATCCTCACTTCTTACACTAGATGACTGCACACTTTTCCTTAGATTTCTTTGCTTCTGGACTTTCTCCCTATGTCACAGGTCACTCCTACATGGCAGCCTGAGTGGTCCTTTCAAAATGCACATTGATCACATCACTTCTCTGCTCAAAATGCCCAAAGGCTGAGGAACTCAAAACATCAAAGTCCTTAATGGTCAGCAAAGTAACGCCTGCACTTTTTAATGTGCTGTCTAGATTCGTCATGGGTTTCCTTCCAAGGAGCAAGCACCTTTTAATTGCATGGCTGCAGTCACCGTCTGCAGTGGTTTTAGAGCCCAAGAAAATAAACTGTCACTCTTTCCACTTTTTCCCCTTCTATCTGCCATGAAGTGATGGGATGGGATCCCATGATCTTAGTTTTCTTAATGCTGAGCTTATATGATCATAGTCTTACCTAATGTTATAGTAGGAGCCCAGGGAATGCTTGTTTCAATACAAATAGATGAAAGGATGGATGTGAGACCACTAAGTTAGGTCACTGAAATGGGAGCAGTGTTTAGAATGTTATTCCAAATGTCAATCAAATGTTATTCCTTAAAGTTCTAAGTTAAGCATTGTCTGGAAGACCACTAAGGCTAACATTATTTTTCTGAAGGAATGTATTAGAAATAGATAAATGTTGAACAGTTAGATTTTATGTTCCTTAGAAACAGAATGTGTTGCTGCTGCTCACATATATCCCAGGCAGATTTTGTTTTTGTTTTCTCTTGTTTCTGAAAAGCAGACATGCTAGACACTTGGTTAAAATAACACTTAAGCTTTTTATTTAAACAGATGAAATTTTAAAAATTATGGTAACGTTTGTACAGAGCAGGAGCAAATATTGTTTTGGCTGAATCTGGCATAGGCTAGCCATGACTGAGCTATCTAAGCCTAGACAAGTAAAGAAGACAAAATAAAACCAAACTCCCAAACACCCAAATCTTTCCCAAGTTCTTGTTGTTGTTGTTTTTTTTAATTTTGGGGTAATGAACTTTTATTTTGGAATAATGAATTCATGAGTATAAAATAAATACTATTCTAGAAAATTATTTCAAAAATGATAAAATCTTGAATTAAAATTTTAATTCTATGTTCAATCATTTTGATTTCTATAAATAGTAAGATTTCAGCACCAGACCAGTTTGGACCTATGCTTCTCATGGGTGAAACCACATTTCACAAAGAGCATAAGGAATATTACAGGGTCTTTGAGTAAATAAGAGATTTCTATTCATGTTTATTCTTCTTGAGGAGGCCCCACAGGATGGATAATGGAAAAGACATCCATTTATTTACAGAGAAATTAAAAATGGAAAGCTTTTTGGCAGGCTTAAGATAGATGGGACTCTGTAGGTTTCACTTTGGAAGATCCTTTGTGAAAATCACCACCCATGATTTTTTGAAACCCACAAAACAGCAAAAAAGGAACTGACCTCATTATATTTCAGACTCATTAATTTTATATGCTATAAAGTGATTTAAAAGCTCAAAGATTATTAAAAATTTGTTACAAATATTTTCCAAGTTTAATTTTTAAAAAGTGTTGTCTGGTAACTTGATCCTGCTTAAATGCTTATTCAGGCTTCCCAGGTGGCTCAGTGGTAAAGAACCCACCTGCCAATGCAGGAGTTGTCAGATACTAGAGTTTGGTCCCTGGGTTGGGAAGATTCCCTGGAGGAGGGCATGTCAGTCCACTCCAGTGTCTTTGCCTGGAGAATTGCATGAACAGAGAAGCCTGGTGGGCTACAGTCCGTAGGGTTGCAAAGAGTCAGACATGACTGAAGTGACTTTATCACGCGTATGCTTATTCATTCATTTAATATTTATTGAGAACCACTACCTAAATAGTACTTGGACAGCAAAGAGGTCAAATCAGTCAATCTTAAAGGAAATCAACCCTGAATATTCACTGGAAGGACTGATGCCGAAGGTGAAGCTCCAATACTTTGGCTACCTGACGAGAAGAGCCAACTCAGTGGAAAAGACCCTGATGCTGGGAAAGACTGAAGGCAAAAGGAGAAGGGGGCAGCAGAGGATGAGACAGATAGCATCACCGACTGAATGGACATGAATTTGAGCAAAGTCTGGGAGATGGTGAAGGGCAGGGAAGCCTGGCGTGCTGCAGTCCATGGGGTCGCAAAGAGTCAGGCATGACTGAGCGACTGAACAACAACAATGAATCACCATACAATGCAACTGACCCTTCATCTAAGATGGCAATGTGGTTGCTTTTACACTCACCACGTAGAGTTCTAGATCCCTTAAAAAGCTCTTTGTAAACTCCAACACTTTGGCCACCTGATGCAAAGAGCTGACTCATTTGAAAAGACCCTGATGCTGGGAAAGACTGAAGGCAGGAGAAGGGGATAGCAGAGGATGAGATGGTTGGATGGCATCACTGACTCCATGGACATGAGTTTAAGTAAATCCCAGGAGTTGGTGATGGACAGGGAGGCCTGGTGCACTGCAGTCCATGGGATCACAAAGAGTCGGACACAACTGAGCATCTGAACTGAACTGAATCTGTGATATAGTTTGCCATTTATAAAACTTAAAATCACAATATTTTAGAACTAAAATAATTCATAAGAGATAGAGAAGAGACACAGAGAGAAAGAGACAAAGACAAAAAGAAACTAAACAAAAATATAAGCTTCTCCATTAAGCCAACAAGGCTGACTTTAGAAGAGGATTCAGTCTACATCAAGGGAAAGCTAAGAATATATTAAGAAAGGCTATATTGTACGTCTAGTTCAAAAATTGGTCTACATTTTATCATAGTCAACATTTAATTTTATTTATATCTTGCTTAACTTTGGCTAATCCTATTTAATAGAAATTTTAAATAAACATTCATTCAACAAACATTTATTTCTGGTCTTGACTGCTAGCCAAATACATTAGAAATGCGACCATAATTCTCCGCTGACAGCAGATAAAAGCAGTAGAGCTCATTATTTAAATGATATTAACACCTTTAACTCAGGAACTGGCAAAATGCAAATAAAAATTAAAAACCTTATCCCACAAAATATAAAATTCTGGCAGAAGAGTTTTGGTTGGCAAAGGAGATGCTGTAACCTATGAGAACTTATACTTACTGGGGTCTATGGATGGATGAGTGTCATGGTGCTATGGAAAAGGCATGTACTATAAAGCTATAGGGGGCTTCCCAGGTGGTGCTAGTGGTAAAGAATCCCCCTGCCAAGGTTGGAGATGTAAGAGATGTGGGTTCCATCCCTGGGTCAGAAGATCCCCTGGAGAAGGAAATGGCAATCCACTCCAGTATTCTTGCCGGGAGAATTCTATGGACAGAGGAGCCTGGTGGGCTACAGTCCATGGGGTCTCAAAGAGTCAGGCATGACTGAGTGACTAACACCTTCACGTTCATAGTCTTAATGTCCATCAATAACCTGAACTTACACTGGATGCTTCCAAAGTTTTGGACTGCTCTCTAGGGAACATACCAAATCATTCTATAGGCAGAGTTACTGCGCTAACCCCACTCTTGGCTTCCAGCTCTCTTTCTGATTCTAAATTTCTCTTCATGGTCTTGCCTTCACCTCCTTTACATTCATTTTATATCACTACACGGCCTGCACCTAGGAAAGGCATTTTCAATTCTTTCTGAGAACAAGTAGGGTATAAATAAATGTTATAAAATAAATCTTTGCAAGCATCGGCCTATTACCTAGAAGCCCTCTGCATTAGCATGAATCCTCTGGGCATAATACACTTGTGGGTCACAAACAAATGCACCAAATTTGTCATACCAATGGGTTGCTATGGCACCCTGGGAATTGCACTTGCTTTTTGGCAATACCTTTATTTAGCCTGCTCTAAAAATGTATCAGTCAAGGTAGTTTCTACCCAGTTGGAAGGAATGACATTCACACGTTTGATCGATGAGCAACAGGCTAATTTGGTACCTACCGAAGGAGAGAGACTCTCTGCAGAGTGATGAAGGGGTGGCGTCTGGACCGCTATTTCAGGATCTTCCTGTTCACTCTCACTGTAGCATTCTAGAACAAAAAGGAAAATGCTGAATGTTTCAACCCTGTCATCACTCATTCCATAATGCATGAGCAGAGGTTCTTCTCCATCTGGCTATTGCAATTCCAATCCAATTCAGAAAGTTCTCATCTAGTGGGCTACCTGATACATCAGAGTTTGTCTCTGTTAGGGTTTCTGCCCGCAAAGAGTGTCCACTAGGCAGAAAGAAGTCTAATCATAGCTCAGGGAAAATAAAACTAATTCCTCAAAAGAGCCGTGAGTCATACACTAGGGGAGTATAAAATCAGCAGTGATTAACTTTGAGCATAGAAATCTTAATGAGCTGAAAATGGCAAGATAAGTAAACCATCAATGATGCACAGAGTAATGTGAGTCCCAGGCGCCAAGTATTCCGAGTTCCCTAAGGGACAGGATGGAAAACAAAGCTGAAAGTTTGCTTGATGCCGTATCACAGAAGGCCTTACATAACAGGATAAGGAGGAGGGTTTTGTGTAGTTATTTTTGTGCTCACAATCTATAAAATATTTTAAATATTCCATGAGAATTTATTTTGTAGAAAAGGGGACCAAGGAGATGGTTAGGACACTGATTTCACAGTATCATATTATACTTCTTTATTCTAAAACAAGCTGTCACTTTTCCATTTCTAAATTTAAGATTTTATGATTTTGCTCTCCAAAGAAATAACTCCCTACTTCTAACTCCCGAGTTTTATGTGGTCTGAGCATTTCAGAAATAGTGTCAGCTCTGTGATCCAGACACATAAAGACATCTTTCTTCTCAATATTAAGGAGCAACTGCATCACTAAGAATTAGACCCCTGGAGCTTTTGAACACTGAAAGCTATAGACTGAGCTTAAAAGATGGCCTTTGTCCCAGTCTGACATTCAGGCTCCTGGTGCAAACTTAGGGTAATTAGTCTTGGCACACACCTGGTGAAAATACTAAAATATCAGAGAGGAAACAGTGGGCTGAAAGTTATCTGCCTAGAGATCACGATGAGATCACACTGATGAGTAAGAATTCAGTAAGTGGGGCAATAAAACATTTGCGTTGGCAATTGACTACGATCTCCATGAAGCCTACAGCTGCTAATGTGTGGGTGAAGTGTGAAAAGCATTCTTAGCCAGCCTGGGAGGCTCTATTCCATGTTGGTGAGCCAGTATGATTATGTCTGTCTCTATATATTTTCAGATAATTTTAAATAACAAAGTACGTTTCATTAGAACAAGGCTCTACATAGAACTTGACATTGTATTTTCACCCTATTCTCAGATGCTTGCTAAAGTTTCAGAAATTGAAAATAGAACATACCTTCATCCTTTGAAGTGGATTCAGGATGGATTTCAGCTAATCCCAATTTGTTTATCCACCTAAAATTCAAATAGAAAGTAGACGTTTGACCAGGGAGATTGGTCCCTCACCTATTCACCCTTACCCTAGACCCTAGAGGAAGGTCTTGCATCAGACTTTATAACGAAATTAAGTCATAGTGCTCTATCAGTATAAATGTTTTCAGAAACAGCCTAAACATGTGTTATGGAATCCTAAGACCACTGGTTTCACACTTCGGTCCATATCGTAAGCAATATGATATGAAATGAGGATAAGAAATGAGGTGGCCCATTATACAGCTAGTTAAAGTGGGTAACTACATTAGATATTCTAAATATACAAACAAATATACGTTTTGTAATTGCATATTTGAAATTCTTTCACAACCATCAAAATGAATTTCATAACTTGACCTTTAAAGTTCTATCTCTTTAATTCTTAAAATGTAAGCTTACTTCACAAAAAGTGATGATGATCTATTTGTAAACCATGATCTTTATATCAATAAGGAAAAAGATCTGGCCAGAGTTTCACAGTTATTCCTTAACTGGGGAAAATTTCAATTTCTTGAAAAATTTTATATAAGGTAAAATTGACAATGTCTCATCTTCCATTGACTTACCATTTTATTGGCAATGAATTTCAACTACACATCCATGATAAAAATAGAACTAGACAAACCTGAGGGAATGCAAATGTGGCTTATGACTTCAGGCCAAGGGTTCAGTTAGAAATTTATTTTAATATACAAATTTTTAAAAGACATAAAATGCATCTATTTCATATGTTCCTGGCTATATAACCTATTTGGACTGCAAGGAGATCCAACCAGTCCATTCTAAAGGAGATCAGTCCTGGCTGTTCATTGGAAGGACTGATGCTAAAGCTGAAACTCCAATACTTTGGCCACCTCATGTGAAGAACTGACTCATTGGAAAAGACTCTGATGCTGGGAGGGATTGGGGGCAGGAGGAGAAGGGGATGACAGAGGATGAGATGGCTGGATAGCATCACCGCCTCGATGGACATGAGTTTGAGTGAACTTCCGGAGTTGGTGATGGACAGGGAGGCCTGGCGTGCTGCGATCCATGGGGTCGCAAAGAGTAGGACATGACTGAGTGACTGAACTGAACTGATATAACCTATTTAAGGGAAAAATATTATTTTGGGACAGTGATAATCTAAATGACCTATTTCCCATTTCTTTCTACTTTTCTCTATTTTAAAAACATATTCCATAATACATATTAATCGTTTTTTGAAACATAAGTAGCCTAAGTCAACTATCAAGAAAATGATGATAATAATGCTATGAACTTATTGACTCACTTAATGTTTCATTTTTGCTAGTCCAATAATGCATCATAAACTATCCAGCTACACCCCCACCAAAGCATAAACACTGCATATTCCCAAATCTGCAATTGTCAACAAATTAGGAATCTTTACCCAGCCCTCAATCTTCCATGGTCTAGAAAAATTTTTAATAGGAAATACAAAGTACATTTTATTTTAAAAATAAAATAGAACTTTCTATAAGAAGCAAGATGAGTTTCAGCCTCATTTAGGAAGTCCCCTTTTGTATCATGATAAACACGTGTCTCTAGCGGCCACTTAAAACTAGACTAAGACTCAAGCCCAGATCATGCCAGAGGAACTGAAAAATGTTCATCAAGACTCTACCGCAAAATAAACAAAACAAAGAAATGGAAAATGACAAAAAGCTACAAATGGCTAATAAATATAAGGGAAAATTCTCAGCCTCAATAATATTTTAGAAAATGCATATTCAAGCACAAGCAAATATTGTTCACCATGAGACTGGGAAAATTTTTAAATATTGCTAATTTCTAGATTTCAAGATAAACAGTCTCATCCTTTGTTGAGTTGACCCTGAAAAACTGGTACAGTCAATATCAAGCAGTTAATTTGATGATACTACCTGACCTGCCTCTTAAGAAACCTATATGCAGGTCAGGAAGCAACAGTTAGAACTGGACATGGAACAACAGACTGGTTCCAGATAGGAAAAGGAGTACATCAAGGCTGTATATTATCACTCTGCTTATTTAACTTATATGCAGAGTACATCATGAGAAATGCTGGGCTGGAGGAAGCACAAGCTGGAATCAAGATTGCCAGGAGAAATATCAATCACCTCAGATATGCAGATGACACCACCCTTATGGAAGAAAATGAAGAGGAACTAAAAAGCCTCTTGATGAAACTGAAAGAGGAGAGTGAAAAAGTTGGCTTAAAGCTCAACATTCAGGAAACTAAGATCATGACATCTGGTCCCATCACTTCATGGGAAATAGATGGGGAAACAGTGGAAACAGTGTCAGACTTAATTTTGGGGGGCTCCAAAATCACTGTAGATGGTGACTGCAGCCATGAAATTAAAAGACACTTACTCCTTGGAAGAAAAGTTATGACCAACCTACATAGCATATTGAAAAGCAGAGACATTATTTTGCCAACAAAGGTCCGTCTAGTCAAGGCTATGGTTTTTCCAGTGGTCATGTATGGATATGAGAGTTGGACTGTGAAGAAAGCTGAGTGCCAAAGAATTGATGCTTTTGAACTGTGGTGTTGGAGAAGACTCTTGAGAGTCCCTTGGACTGCAAGGAGATCCAACCAGTCCATTCTGAAGGAGATCAATCCTGGCTGTTCATTGGAAGGACTGATGCTGAGGCTGAAACTCCAGTACTCTGGCCACCTCATGGGAAGAGTTGACTCATTGGAAAAGACCCTGATGCTGGGAGGGACTGGGAAAAGAAGGGGATGACAGAGGATGAGATGGCTGGATGGCATCACCAACTCGATGGACATGAGTTTGAGTGAACTCCGGGAGTTGGTGGACAGGGAGGCTTGGGGTGGCAAAGAGTCGGATACGACTGATTGACTGCTGAACTGAACTGACTTCAAAATATAAATATTCATTCCCCTTCACCAAACAATTCTAATTTTAAATATCTATCCTTCAAAACACATTTTCATGTATATAAGAAATGTGGAAAAATATTAATTCGATGGGCTTGCAATGACAAAAAAATTTGATACAATAGAATTGTCCATTAACAGAAAACTGGATGAAGTATGGTACGAATTCCATCAGCACCATGTTAGAAACTAGTAAAAAGACTGCGGTTGGGTGAGGGAGCCTTATCATGACCTGGAAAAATCCTAACACACTGTGAAGAAGAAAGGCAAATACAAAACAAAGTGTTTATCCTGATTCAATGTGCTTCCTTTTTGAATTAATTTTCATTGTAATTGCTTCACAATGCTGTGCTGGTTTTTGCTGTATAGCAAAGTGAATCAGCTATACAAACACATATCCCCTCTTTTTTGTATTTCCTTCCCATTTAGGTCACCAGAGATCACTGAATAGAGTTCCCTGTACTATACAGTAGGTTCTCAATAGTTACCTACCTTATACATAGTACTGTATTCATGTCATCAATGTGCTTCTAAAACTATGTGCGTGACTTGATTTGCAGGGCAAAGCATCAGAGAGGATATAGTCATATTGTGAAAAGTGGCTTAATTTCAGGGAAAGAAGTTAGATTGGGAAGTAAAGTTGGGGGAATGGGAGGTTTTTCATTTTACATACTTCTATATTACAAGATTTTTTTTACAAGAATGTATTTTACACATTACTCAAGTAAAACGCTTAAAAATACATTTTTAAAAACTGACCAGGCAAAGCACAATGAATTTAACAGCTAACTAATCCCTAGTTTATTCCGGATTTCATAATTTTATAATTGCATATGACTCTCCCCCCCAAAAAAAGCATCTCAGAGTGAAATAGACAAAATTCTTTTTTTAACATATCAATGCAAAAAAAAAAAAAAAAAAACAGATGAATTGAGAATGCCTGAATCAAGAAAAGACATTCCTAAGTTCCTTTCCAGAAATGAGCAGAATAGAAGAATACTGACAGTAAAGAAAAGATTCCTTTTAGGCCTCACTCAAAACTCTTCTCCCTTTAATTGACACTATCAGTTACTTGCTGGGAAAACTCGTGATTGTTCAGAATCTTGTTTGTTTTCTTTCTAGAACCCACAGGCTCAGAGTACCTTCTTTGCTAAGAACTTTTTTTTAAAAAACATCTAGGCAGTAGAAAACTTTCTATTTGTAGCTAAAAGATAGATGCAAAAAGACTTATATTTATATAAAAGAAGACGACAGATGTTTCCTGGGAGTTTGTTGTATGTTAACTTGCTGTGAATGTGTGCATTGAAGAAGCACAAGTGTTAAGAAATTGATGTATAAAATGAGAACATTCTTCCCACAAACACCGCCTGAGAAAGGCAGCTACCACCAGCCTTTGTTTAGAAACCAGCTTTTACATTACCCTAATTACTCACCCCTGCACTTGTAAATTGAGGGTCCTTGCAGAACACACAGTGTTTCTTAAACTTATTTACCTTTTCCTTCATGAGAAACGTCACCACCCAAAAAGGCAGTTTCTCAAGGAAGGGAACTTCTAAAACAGGCCCTGTCTCTCCGAATACCACTCCCTTGTTCCCCAGCACCTCTGCGTCTCACTGATACCCAGAGGCATTATGTCCTGGCTCCAACAAGCCTCATCAGTAAGAAAGGAAGTTCTTTGGTGGCTACTGAAAAGCAAATCTTTAAACATCCTCTGCCTAGTCTTGTGGGAGAAGGAAGAGGTTAACCAGCAATCCCAAAGGGATTCTGCATTGTTAGCTACTAGAAAAAATCATCTTCAGACTAATAAAGCTTGCTGCTGCTGCTAAGTCACTTCAGTCGTGTCTGACTCTGTGCGACCCCACAGACAGCAGCCCATCAGGCTCCCCCGTCCCTGGGATTCTCCAGGCAGGAACACTGGAGTGGGTTGCCATTTCCTTCTCCAATGCGTGAAAGTGAAAAGTGAAAGTGAAGTCGCTTAGTTGTGTCTGACTCATAGTGAACCCAGGGCCTGCAGTCTACCAGGCTCCTCCATCCATGGGATTTTCCAGGCAAGAGTACTGGAGTGGGGTGCCATTGCCTTCTCCAAATAAAGCTTAATAATGATATTATAAATGAAAAATTATGATACATTCAGGCATAGACAAAATGAGCCATTTATTTATGAGTGGCCGGAAAGACAATTTTTGTGTATAAAGGTCACCGAGAGATTCAAAAATATGAGGCCAGGACACCTCACACTCAAATTTCAATTTATAATCTTCTTTGTAAGCTGGAAAGATAAATGCTAAAATAATCTCAAGTAACACAGATCTTCACACCATAGAAAGGCCCTAAGACTTTGGCTTTGATAACTGTGAAAGGCTTAGACTTAATAGTCAAATAGGCAGAGTGTGTAGCTAATGCTCATATAACTGTATTCACCATTAGACAGATCACTGCAAAGGGAAGATGAATGGACCAGATATGTAAGCAAAACTGGAGTAGTGGGTCAGCAAGAGCTAAATAACTCTGATGTGTGACTGAGAGAGCAAATTTGCCTGAAATAGAGGAGTTTCAGATAATCTTGTAAGGGTCTCACACTTTTACTGGTTTAAACTGTGTTTCACCATGTAGCTAGATAAATTCCCTAGGTAACAAAAGACTTTGTAGTCATTGTTTTCCTGGTAGTCAGTCTTACTCTCCCCATGTTGGACTGAACAGAACTACTTTGAAAGAACCAGCCCTGGGATGAACAGAAAGGATACAGACCGGAAGAAGCTGGAGATACAGGAAGTTCATGGGAAAAGCTAGGTACTGGCAGGAACCTACAGGGCTGGGGAGAGGAGGCTGATGGGCAGCTCTATTTCACCACCAGTAAAGCTTTAAAAGGGTTTCCCTCATAGCCCAGAAGGTAAGGAGTCCAACTGCAATGGAAGAGACCTGGGTTTGATCCCTGAGTCAGAAAGATTCACTGGAGAAGGAAATGGCTACCCACTTCAGTATCCTTGACTGGAGAATTCCGTGGGCAGAGAAGCCTGGCAGGTTACAGTCCATGGGGTCACAAAGAGTCAGACAAGACTGAGCAACTAACACACACACATACACACACACACACCTTAGAAAGGACCACTTGGGACTGATGTATGGTTCGGCTCCAGACTGACAGTCTCTGGACAAGACATTAAGTTTTCCACACATCTAGACCTTGCTACTCTCCCATGAGGAAGCTTCCATAAACCTCTTATCCTTCGCCATCAGAGGGCAGACAGACTGAAAACCACAGTCACAGAAAACTAACCAATCTGATCACATAGACCACAACCTTATCCAATTCAATGAAACTATGAGCCATGGTAGGTCCACCCAAGATGGACGGGTCATGGTGGAGAGTTCTGACAAAACGTGGTCCACTGGAGAAGGGAATGGCAAACTACTTCAGTATTCTTGCCTTGAGAACCCCATGAACTGTATGAAAAGGCAAAAAGATAGGACACTGAAAGATGAACTCCCCAGGTCAGTAGGTGCCCAATATGCTACTGGAGATCAGTGGAGAAATAACTCCAGAAAGAATGCAATCCATCCTAAAGGAAATCAGTCCTGAGTGTTCACTGGAAGGACTGATGCTGAAGCTGCAACTCTAATACTTTGGCCACCTGCTGTGAAGAACTGACTCATTTGAAAAGACCCTGATGCTAGGAAAGATTGAAGGCGAGAGGAGAAGGGGATGACAGAGGATGAGATGGTTGGATGGCATCACCGACTCAATGGACATGAGTTTCAGTAAACTCCGGGAGTTGGTGATGGACAGGGAGGCCTGCCGTGTTGCAGTCCATGGCGTCGCAAAGAGTTGGACGTGACTGAGCAACTGAACTGAACTGAGACTTTGCTAATCAATAGGATTTAGAGTTAGCAACGCAAATGAAAGGAGAAATAAAGAACTTTGACTGTCAAGTTTTTCATCTTCTCCTTCTGTGCTGTTGTTCAGTCTTCTGAGTTCTACCTGACTTTTTGTGACCCCGGGCTATAGCACGGCAGGTTTCCCCGTGCTGCGCTATCTCTCGGAGTTTGCTCAAACTCATGTCCATTGAGTCAGTGATGCTATCTAACCATCTCATCCTCCTTCTGTACATTGCTCCTGTTTTTCTCAGATGCTTGAGAAAGCCAGAGGGAAAAGCTAAAATCAAGAGGATAGAAACTATTTCTCCCTTTGTCCAAGGAAATAAAGACTTGTTTGGAAGACTCGATTGTCAATGCTCTGCTCTGTTATTTCTAACACAGGGTTTCCTAACTTTGTGCTAAAAAGCCATTCTGCCCTCATTTGAAGGTTTGTAATGGGAAGGTAAATGTAGGGAACAGATGAGAATGATTCTAGTGACAAAGGGCTTCTGTGAGGATACAAAGTAAGGTGCTGTGTGTGTGTGTGTGTGTGTGCGTGTATGTGTGCATGCGTGTATGTTGCTCATGCATGCTTAGTGAAAAGTAGTTTTTTTCTGTAAGCTTCTTGAGCAACAAGCAAAAAAGAAATTACACAGAGCAAATGGATAAAGTCATTATGTCTAAATTAATAGATATAATTAGATACAAAAATATAAATAGGTTAAACAATAAGTGCTATGAATGGAGATATTAAATCTGTATTCTTCATTTTTAATGCCCAGGATCCATTACAAGGGAATACATCATAAATAATCCATATACATATTTTTAATTTATTAACTGAAAGCAATGAAACATTGACAATTCTGAGAATAGGACTTAATTAAACAGAACACCCTCCAATGCCACAAGCACCTCAAATATATATAGTTTCATTCAAATAAGACCCATTGGGATCACATTGTAATCTAAACCAGCAGGGGATGTTGCAAGGCAGGCAGTGCTCTACCAGGATATTCCACTTACTTAACCCGAGCAAACAGGAAATGAAGTTAGTGATATACATTTTTACATTAGAGGTACTCTGAACAAAGACGTGCTGCAAAATGTTCAGGATAGAACATGGAGAGACGATAAACATGAGTCACCAGGATAGTCACACAGCACATATGATGTCCTGCAGAGAGTTTCCATGTAGAATAGCTGTGGGACCTGGAACACAATTCTTTCAGGCTTTTCTCCCTGTGATGCTAATTCTCACTTTCACATTTTCTTACAGTGTCTTCTGTCTATTCCTTTCTCAGTCTAGTGTCTGAGTTCTTCCCTTAGAAGAACCTTACTACTTCTTCCTAAAACAGCCATTTTGATCTGTGTAGTGCTCCAAAATGCTTCCAAATACTAGGAAAGAAAGCAGAAAGACCTTATAACCGCTAAGAAGTTTGGGCTGTAAAGCAGCAGAAACAAATGAAACAATAATTGATATGCACATTCGCTTAAAATTCAGACACTTAACCAAAATAATCTGTAAAGATTATATCGAGTGATTTTTCTCTACTTACAAGTTCATTTCCTGCACATTCTCAGCAGCGAAATAAAAGGTCTTGATCTGTGGATGACTGATCTTAAAAGCACTTGGAAGAGGAAAAGCACAGACACGTGAGAAGTTAGAAATTAGTACAGTCAACAATGCAGTCAACAGTAAAACAGTCAAATATATATATATGGTAAGTTCATCTGATTTCTTTGTTGATTTATAAGAGCAGAATTTTTAATTACATTAAATATCTATTGTCTAATCTCTATTACATGTAGGGAGCAGAGGGTGAATTCATCACGTCAGGGCATTCAGACCAGAACTTGGTCTTGACTAATCAATAGTATCTACTTAAAACATATGGACATATTCTTTTATTTTCAATTGCAGTTTGTTATAGAGAAAATACACTAAAATATAAAGTGGTAGATGTGCAACTTCAAAGTACCCAGATCAACTCCAACAAGCACAGTACTTAAATTTAGATATAATAACTGCATTTATAGAAAAATAATTAAGTATAAAATTTCTACACTGTGACAACATATCAAAAACATTAACCAAGCTATCCTCTATTGGTAAAGAAAAAATACAAGGCAGATTTTTGAGTTTAAAAGAAAAGTATAAAAACATTGATGATAACAAAGTATTTCCTCTTTACCATTTAGACAGGAAGTCCTGCAGTGTGGACCAGGGTTTTTGTACATGACCAGTTTCATCAAAACCACAAGAATCGAGGCAACCTCATGTATCACCAGGTACTTTCTGATGCAGCTACATCACAATGGCACAGACTTAAAGCTCACAACAGGTTAATTGTTTTTTTTTTAATAATCAGTTGCTGCTACTAGAAACACAGGTCAATAGGGAACTGCCCTTTTCTAACAAAATAGGAAATGATGTCAAAAGCAGAACAAAGAATAAGTAAAAGATAAAAAAGACACATATACAAAATGAAGATAGATCCTGTTATGGGAAGAGCACTTGACTGGGAGTCTGGAGAGCTGGTCTAGGCTGGAGACTCTGGCTCCTGTTGGTTATCAAATCTCTTAGACTTTAAGTATATCAAGGTGCAATCCCCAAGGCTAAGACAACTCAGAGAATTCAATTTCAGAATGCTACTGACAATTTCATGAACTAAGAAAAGGAACTGGTCTCATATCATATCTGCTGCTCTTGTGAGTCCTATTTAACTAGCCATTCTCTTTACAAAAACACATCCTTGACATCTGATCACCCTGCCAGTCCTGGATGGTGGCTCGTTTCTCATTGGATCATGGACATGGTCATTAGCAGCATGCCCTGCCAAGGCTCCATGGGGTTTTAAAATCCATCTGCTTCACAAAGTGAAATTCCAGAAAACAAGAGGTTAAAAGCTTCTATTACTGTTTGCTGTGCCAAACCATTAAGTAAAAATTTTTTGACATTTGAATATCATCATCATGAACTTCCAAACCACCATATCACCTGAGGAACTTATAAAAAGGCTGTTATCCTGGCCCCATTATTTTGTGGGAAATGATAGACAACTTACTGCTTTTTCTTGCATTCAGATGCTTTCTCTACAGTGAAATCAGGCAGGTTAACAAATCCATCAGCTTTTTCTGCCTGAAATAAACACATACCACAAATAGGAATAAATGCATCAATCCTAGCAGTTCGTTTATTGAGCTCATATGTTGAACAGAGACAGAATAAGTGAAATGGAGGAGGATCAAAAGATACTTCTCTGAATCAGCATTGGACTTCTCCCAGACATACATTTTATAAGAGAAATTAATATTCTTCTGACAAAGCATCCAGAATCTTCTCTGAGAAGTAACATGACACAGTTTTGGGACAGCCAACGTGTGGCACAAGCAGGACCTGCCCAACCCCTTCTCGTCTGTCTTCCTAGAAAACAGCAGAGCTAACTGATCAGAGCTCCACTTCCTCTTGAGCCCATGGCCACCTTCAGCATCTTTCTCATCCCAATTCTCTAGCGAGCTGCAAGTGTCTAAGATAGAACCTAACTAGCATCACAAGCACAATCATTAACAGCATGCCCTATTACATGATGAACAGAGGCCTGATTGTGGAGTTAAGTAAAATTGAGGTTCATATCACGGCTCCACCACTTACTGGTTGTTATAGGATTTAAATAAGCTCAGAAAAATAAAACACTTAACAGATACTCAACAAGCATTATTTTCTCTCTCAAGTTTAGTAAGTTCCCAGAGGGTTAAATCACAGAGCCATCTCTTTGAAAATCTCAGTTCCATAATCAATTCCTTGAGTTCTTTCTATAAAGGAAAGAGTGCACAGAAAAAGGATACTTTTAAGGAAATAAAATGAATGCCACTTTGAAACACCATTTAGAGGAGAATGGATACAGGTATATGTATGGCTGAGTTGCTCTGCTGCAGACCTGAAACTATCACAACATTGTTAATCAGTTATACCCCAATGCAAAACAAAATGTTTTTTTAAAAAGTGCATGTCAGTGTTTCAAATATAAATATTAAAAATCTTCTCAACAAATAATAAAAGATGTTAGGCAGCTCAGCAACTTAACCTAATTTATTCCAACCATTATTCAAAATCTAGTGAGTTTTGTACTGTACCTGATTCATTATGAAAGTTTTATATAAAAACTATGAAACTTCAAGATAAAAGATTTAAAAATACCAAAAATTTTACAGGGAATGTAATCATTGCTCTGCCTCTAAAAAATTTCTTAGCCATTATGAATAAAATTTAACTGAACCACAGGAGGCTAGATTGCTTGTCACAGATAGAACTCAAACCTTTCATCTACACTAATGTCTCTGAATGAAGAAATACAGTTCACAACATTAAACGTATCCCTGGCAGTCCAGTAGTTAAGACTCCAAGTTCCCAACGTAGAGGGCATGGGTGGGAGAACTAAGACCCCACATGCTACACAGCATGGCCAGAAAAACAAAGCAAAACATAAATGAGTCAGCGGTTATTAGAGGATAAATAAAAATTGGTTTTGAAAACACAATTAAAGGCAGCTAGCTGTTAGCTCAGCACCTTGGGTGCTCATAGTTCATATTGGCACCTGTTCTTCTTTCCCTTATCACCAACTAGAGTGTAACTTGCACTCTTTCTTCAGAAAAATTAAACTGTGAAACTTTCAGTCTTAGGTCTGTTCCCTCTGTTCTCTCCTACATGCACCAACTTAACCAGACTCTTCACTCGAAGATCTTTCTTCTTATAAAGCTCAAAACTCAATTCAAAGGACACTTTCTTCTTTAAAAACTGTATGTTTTTCCAATTTGGCTTATTTATTTTGGGATGGCTATTTAATCACTGGATGATGGTTTCACCAACCCTATCTAAAGAGAATGTAAAGCATTTGAAGAGATTCAGCTTTCCCTACAATGCACAATGCTTTCTGCGGCCTCTCAGCATTATATAAAAGTATATTATTTTTCATTTATTTAATTGAAGTATAGTTGATTTATTTACAATATTGTGCTCATTTCTACTGTATAGCTAAGTGATTCAGATATATATATATGTATATATATGTGTATGTATATATGTATATGTATATATATGTGTGTGTGTGTATATATATTTATATATATTCTTTTCTACTATGGTTCATCACAGAATAATGAATATAGTTCCCTGTGCTATACAGTAGGATCTCGCCATTTATCCATCCTATATAATAAAAGTTTGCATCTGCCATCCCAAACTCCCAACCCATCCCTCCCTCACCCATACTAAAAATTAGAGTTTTAAACAAATTACATTAGGCTCCAGAAATTCCACTCTTATATACCCCGAAAGAAGTGAAAACAGGTACTCAAATAAATACATGCGTGTTCACAGCAGCATTATTTCATGATAGTCAAAAAGTGGAAACAGTCTAAGTATCCTTCAACAGAGGAACAGATAGTGGCCTATCCATACAATGGAATATTATTCTGTCACAAAAAAAGAAGGAAGTATTGATAAATACTCTAACGCGGATGAACCTTGAGAACATTATACAAAGGAAAAGAAGTGACACAAAACACTATATATTGCATGATTTCCTTTATATGAAATAGCCAAAATAGGTAAATCCATAGAAACAGAAGACAGATAAGTGGTTGTCAGGGGCCATGGGCAGGAGGGGATAGGGAGCAACTGCTTAATGGGCGTGAGTTTTCCTTTGGGTTGTTGACAATGTTTTAGAACTAGATAGAGGAAGTGGCTGCACATTGTGAGGATACTAAATACCACTGAATTACTCATTAAAGAATGGATAATCTCATGTGAAGACTTCCTTGGTGGCTCAGAGATAAAGAATCCACCTGCCAATGCAGGAGATATGGGTTCAGTCCCTGGGTTGGAAAGATCCTCTGGAGAAGGAAATGGCAACCCACTCCAGTATTTTTGCCTGAAAAATTCCACAGACAGAGGAGCCTGGTGGGCACCCGTCCATGGGGTCGAAAAGAGTTGGATCTGACTTAGCAACTAAACAACAGTCTCATGTGAATTTTACTTCAATAAAAAAAAATGCTATGTTGGGCTAGGGTATTTTAATGTAAATTCCTGCAATTACTTTGGAAAGAATAAAACAATTTATATTCACCATTTGTTTCTATTTCCTACCTTCATTGATTTCTACACCCACTAGTCCACAGAAAGAGTTGTTACCGAGAACCGCAATGATTTTCATGTTGCTAAATCCCGTGTACCCTTTTTAGCCCTCACTTAATTGAACTCTGGAAACTGACACTACAGCCCACTCCCTCCCTCAAGAAATGTCTCTTTTCTGACAGTGCATTTCTGCAGCCTCCCCCTGTTCCCCATTTAACAGTTCCTTGCTTCCTTTCATAGGGTCTTCTTTCCCCCTCTGTTTCTTATGCCCCAGATTTCTAAGTACAAACTCACTCTCTTCTCATTCCAAAACCCTCCACAGGGGATCATACTCACTTCCATGGCAGCATGTATAACCACATTTGTACACACATATCCAAAACCTATACCCGCAAACTCCTTTCAATCCTAGGGCACCCATCCCAAGATCCAACTGCCTAATGTATGTATTCGATGAGTATTCCATAGGCTCCCTATCATGGACCCAATATTTGTGTTCCCCCACATCTCAAATTCAAATTTTGAAGCCCTAAACCCTAACATGATGGTATTCGAAGCAGGATCTTGGGGAAGTAGTTTGGTTTAGATGAAGTAATAAGTGTGAAACCCCTCCGATGGAATTAGTGCCCTTATAAAAAGATGAAGACTCTAGTGCTTTCCCACTCCTCCCCACGCCTCCTCCATCTGAACATACGGCAAGAAAACAACTCTCTTCCAACCAGAAAGAAACCTCTCATCTGATATGGAATCCACTAGAACTTGATCTTGGACTTCCTAGCCTCCAGAACTCTGACGAACAAATAAGTGTTGTTTAAGCCACGCAGACTATGGTATTTTGCTATGTGGTAGCACAAACTGACTAAGATTCTCCCCTTGAGAGTGACAAATCCAAGACCAAACTCATCGTCTCCCTCCATGAAAGGCCTGCTTCTCTTTCTCCTGTGTTCTCCTCTGAAGTGAATGATGTCACTTTCTATCCAGTTGTCCAAAAACAGGAAATATGGGATGACATCTTTGACACTTCAATCTCCTTCTCAGCATCTGTGCACATAACCACTAAGCTGTATCATTGCTGCGTCTGCCACAGCTCTTCAAAGCATCTATTACACACACCTCCTTCAGACCACCATTATTGCAGAAGTCCTCTAAACCATTAACCATTATCCCTCTCCATAGTTGTGTTTTTCCCTCTGATTTAGTGTCCAAATCACAATCACAGCAAATCATTCCACAAACCTCTTCTTTCATTAAAATCCTGCATGGTTCCCAGTTGCTCTTGGAGAAAGTCTAAGTGTTTAAAGTGAAGTCGCTCAGTCATGTCTGGCTCTTTGAGACCCCATGGACTGTAACCTATCAGGCTCCTCCGTCCATGGGATTTTCCAGGCAAGATTACTGGAGTGGGTTACCATTTCCTTAAGTGTTTAAGAAGAGTATAAAAGGCCTTTCATGATTATGCCATGATTAATTATACAGTTTTATCTTCTCTGGAGAAGGGAATGGCTACCCACTTCAGTATGCTTGCCTGGAGAATCCCATGGAGAATCCCTGGAGAGCTACAGTCCATGGTATCACAGAGTCAGACTTGACTGAGCAACTAACACTTTTACTTTTTCACTTTCATAATTATATAGCTTCATTTTCTCTAGCGCCCCTACCCCTTACTCAACCAAAAGTAAATGAAAAAATTAAAACACAGAAAAAATACTTCTATTGAGCTGAATTAGAATTAATACCCAATTTATAGCATTATTACTCTCTAGATAATCTGCTATCAGTACAAGAAGGCCACCTTAAATGACAACACAAAAAGCAATCAACAAAAAACTAAATACAGACATATGAAAGAGAAAAACTGTAAATATTCATTTTGGTGGATTCCTTTCTGGCAAAACTGAAATGGCTGAGATTCCTTCAAATAAGAGCCTAAATAAAAATGAGTAAAAGATACCTTAATATTTCCCCAGTAAATTTTTCTTCTATGAGCAAAGGCATTTCTCACTTTATGTTCAAACTGTATTCAAAATCACAGATAACTATGTCAAACATTGTCTTTGCTTATTTGACTTGCAAAAAATGCCTCAAAAATGACAATCACAGCGGGAAAATCCTAAGGAATGACAGTTTTCTCCTCCTTTCCCTGCTCCCACCCCCTCAGATCCCTTGTTCCTTACTGCAGTAACAGAACTAACTTTCTCAAATAGCATCCTTCCTCTTCAATCATTTCTAACTTTCTGAGAAGTTACTTGAAAGTTCTTCATTGGTACCTGCAGTTTTCTCCATGGATTCTAATGTAAAAAAAAATCTTGTTCTCTTACCAGAACTATCACACTATCTTTTGGTCACTGTGCAAACTTGTCTTATCAGATTTAGTCTTACATTCTGAAACAAGACACTGCTTTTCACTTTGTGATAGGATGCTCTACAATCTTAAAAATCACATATTCATCCTTCCCCTTTTCTAGCAACTCTGATTTTGTTCAACTTAGTGAAGTTTCATCTGCAGTTGGTATATTAGCAGCATTAAACACACGTTTATTAAAACTGTTCATGTTATACATTCATTTATTCAATGAACATTTACTGAGTACCTTTTTTGTGTCAGGCACTGTGTCAAATATTTGGGCTTTATCAGTGAGCAAAACAGACAGAGATATCTGCTTTCAAGGAGAAAAGAGACAATAGCTCAATGTATGAGCACGTAAATTACACAGCACACTCTGAGCAGTAATTACTACAGAGAAAAGTAAAACTGATCTGGGTAAAGGGGTTCTGACTGCAAGCAGGGCAGGGTGCCTTCTGTTCCTAGGCTTAAAAAGGCCCTTCCTCTCTCACTTTCCTAGATATGTCTCCACGAATCAACTTAGGTGTGACCTTCTCCAAAACTTTCCCTGGCTCCTCCAAGCTTGGAGCTAATGCCTTCCGCTTTGTGTCCCAACCCCCACAGTGGGCTTTGCTTACCATACTTCTCTTTCTGTATTTAGTTATCAAGGTATTCCTCTGTTTCTCCAACAGACTGAGCACCTTGAGGGAAATAATTTTGTTGTTTACAGTTATATCACCAATTATTGAATAAGCTAAGGAGTTCAACACAAGTGAAATTTTAAAAATGAGCTTTATGAATGAATGAAGGACAGAAACATGGTCTTTTTCCATGGTCAGTCAATAAAGTGCTAAAATGAGATGCAGAAGTCACTTGGGAAAACGTTTGGCAGTTTCTAAAAAATATAAATATATATTAATAATTACCATACAACTTAGCAATTCCATTCCTAGGTACCTACCCAAGAGAAATGAAAGCATATGCCCATGCAAAGATCTGCCTGCAAATATTTATAGCAGCACTATTCATAATAGCTCAAACCTGGAAACAATCTAAATATCCATCAACTGGTAAATAGTGAAGTATATTCATACAACAGAATACTGTTTAGTGAACAACTGACATGAGCTCAAACATAGAAGAATCTTGAAAACATAATGCTAAGTAAAAGACAGACACAAGAAATCACCTAATACTGTATCATTCTTTTATACAAATTGTAGGAAAAAAGCAAATCTATCTATAAAGACAGAAAGTAGAATAGTGGTTGCCTGGAGGGGGAATGAAGATTGACTGTAAAGGCATAAAGGATTTTATTGATATGATGAAAATTATTTAAAGCTGATTTATTATGATGGCTCATCACTCAGTAAATTTACCAAAAATCATTCAGTTGTAAATCTGAATAGTGTAACTTTATGATATGTGAAATATATCTCAATAAAGCTATTTTTAAAAACATGAGATGCAGGAAAAGTTTGGGGAGTAAAAAATAATGAGTGAATTTTTCCTGTTTGTCTGTCAGTAAGACTTAAAAGAAGGCAAAAGAGGCAAAAGAGGCAAAAGAAGTCTTTGACGACTCCGCTGATGACTCAATATGACTTGTTCAAACTTTAGACACAAAGTTAGGTTAAAATTTCTTATTTGCTTCAATTTTGGACTACAGGAATTTTAGAGTGAAAAATATTTTATATAGAATTTGCCACACTCAGACATATTTTTAAAATTTATTAAAATAGGATGTTAAGTTTTAATATCTAAATGTAAAATAAGTGTTCATTGCCATCAATAAGGTTTGACTTTTTCATACTACAAAATAGACAAACTCAGTTCTTAAGGACCTACATATGTCAGAAAGGTAGAAGAGCAGACCTAGAAAAATAAGAGTGTTATAAATACATCCCAGAGACTAAGTAGGTCAAAGAAGACCAAGCCAGAAACAAATGAAGTATAATATAGGAAACTATTATGTATTTCATGGTTAAAAATAAAGAGTATAATTATCTGTCTATTCTCAGTGGAACACTATTTCCTTGATTCTAAGAAGCCTGAATTTTTACATTTCAATAATTCTGACATCAAGAGGCACCTTAGAAACTATGTGTATTTTCCTTGTACCATTTCCCTCAAAATCCTGTTATTCAATAAAGTATAGGTCTTTAAATGGATAGAATCTTCAAGGGGAAAATAGTTTAAAAAACAAAATACAGACTTCTTTGTAATATGCTTTTGCAGTTATGCATGAATATGAATGTGACACTCTTGAAATTACTTTAAAATAAACTTCAGTGAAGTTACCCAATGAATATCAAACTCAGGAAATTTGCAAAACTTCAGTACTCCACATAAATCCATGGTTTGCTCAGTTCTACCCTGAAACTCCCAGTATGTTGGAAACAGTTTAGTTTAGTTGAGTCCAGTCGCTCAGTTGTGTCTGACTCTTTGTGACCCCATGAATTGCAGCATGTCAGGCCTCCCTGTCCATCACCAGCTCCCGGAGTCCACCCAAACCCATGCCCATTGAGTTAGTGATGCCATCCAACCATCTCATCCTCTGTCGTCCCCTTTTCCTCCTGCCCTCAATCTTTCCCAGCATCAGGGTCTTTTCCAGTGAGTCAGCTCTTCGCATCAGGTGGCCAAAGTATTGGAGTTTCAGCTTCAACATCAGTCCTTCCAATGAACACCCAGGACTGATCTCCTTTGGATGGACTGGTTGGATCTCCTTTCTGTCCAAGGGACTCTCAAGAGTCTTCTCCAACACCACAGTTCAAAAGCATCAATTCTTTGGCACTTAGCTTTCTTTATAGTCCAACTCTCACATCCATACACGACCACTGGAAAAACCATAGCCTTGACTAGATGGACCTTTGTTGGTAATGTCTCTGCTTTTTAATATGCTATCTAGGTTGGTCATAACTTTCCTTCCAAGGAAACAAGCAAAGTCTAAACTCTAAGCAGAGCAGTTCACTCTCATGTCACTTTGGAACAGTTGTTACTAAGTTCTAATGGCCTTCAATTTTCTTATTTTGCAGTGTCTTTGTCTGATTTTGTTAACAGAGTAATGATGACCTTGTAGAATGAGCTAGAAAGAATTTCCTCCTCTTTAATTTTTTGAAATACTTTGAGAAGGATTAACTCTTTTTTTAATGTTTGGCAGAATTCCCCTGTGAAGCCATCTGGTCCTGAAGTTTTATTTGTTGGGAGATTTTTGATTACTGATTCAATTTCAGTATCAAGAATTGGTCTATTTAGATTTTCTATTCCTTCCTAATTCAATCTTGTAAGACTGTACATTTCTAGCAATTAATCATTTCTTCTAGGTTACCCAATT
The DNA here is from genome assembly GCF_042477335.2 of Ovis canadensis. NCBI lineage: Eukaryota > Metazoa > Chordata > Mammalia > Artiodactyla > Bovidae > Ovis > Ovis canadensis. Next base: position 90,215,682 of record NC_091252.1, read on the forward strand.
TTTTGGCATAAAACTGTGGTATTCACTTGTGACTATATTTCTGTGACATCGGTTGTAACTTCTCCTCTTTTTTTTCTAATTTTGTTTATTCGGTCTCACTCTCTTTTTTTCTTAATGAGTCTGGCTAAAGGTTTACCAGTTTTAAAAATATCTTTCTAAAAAACAACTTTTAGTTTCTTTCATTGATCTTTTTAACTATTTTTTTTAGTCTCTATTTCCTCTCTAATCTTTATTATTTCCTTCCTTTTGCTGACTTTGGGCTTTGTTTTTTTTCTAATTCCTTTAGATGGAAAGTTTAGGCTGTTTACTTGAGATTTTTCTTGTTTCTTAAGGTAGGCCTACATCACTAAAAACATCTCTTAGAACTGTTTCTGCTGCATCCCATAGACTTTGAAAAGTCGTATTTCTATTTGTCTCAAGATATTTTCTGATTTCCTCTTTGATTTTCTCATTAACTCATTAGGTTTTTTTGTAGCAAATTTTTAGTTTCCATGTGTTTGTGGTTTTTCCATTTTTATTCCTGAAATTAACTTCTAGTTGCATACTGCTATGGTAAGAAAAAATATTTGAAATAATTTCAATCTTTTGAAATTTACTGAAACTTATTTTGTAGCTTAGCATGTAATATATCTTGGACAAAGTTTCATGTGCACTTGAAAAGAATATGTATTCTGCTGATCTTGATGGAGTGTTCTGTGGCTATCTATTAAGTCTATCTGATCTAATGTGTCTTTTAAAGCCACTATTTCCTTATTGATTTCCTGACTGGATAATCTGTCCATTGATATAAGTAGGCTACTAAAGTCCTCTTGTATTATTAAATTACTGTCAATGTCTTCCTCTATGTCTGTTAATAGTTGCTTTATATATTTAGATGTTTCTATAGTAGATACATTTACGTTTACAAATGATATATCCTCTTCTTGGATTGACTTGCTTATCATTATATAATGCCCTTCTTTGTCTTTTGTTATAGATTTTTAAGTCTACTTTGCCTGATATGAGTACTGCTGCCCAGTTTTCTTGTCCACCAACATGACTGGATAGAGAGAATGTGGTATACATATACATAATGGAATGGAATATTACTTAGCCATAAAAAAGAATTAAATTTTGACATTAGCAACAACATGGATGGACCTAGAGGGTATTATGCTTAGTGGATTAAGTCAGATGGGAAGAGACATATATTGTGTATTTTCACTTATATGTGAAATCTAAAAACTAAAATGAATGAACAAATACAGCAAGGCAGAAATAGACTCACATACACAGAGAACAGACTGGTGGCTCCAGTGGAGGGTGGGGGAGGAGAAAAAAGGGGGAGGGGGATTAAGAGGCAGAAACTACCCAATATAAAATAGATAAATTATGGGGATATATTGTACGGCACAGGGAATATAGCCAATATTTTATAACAACTTTATATGAACTCACACACTGTTGCTGGTAATGCAAAAATGGAAGCCACTGGAAGGAAACCGAGCAGTAACTAGCAAAAATGTATTTACTCTTTGACCCAGAAACCCTACTTCTGGAATCTGTCCTAAATATAAATATGTTGAATGGCATTTGAATTGCATCATTATTTGCAAGAACAAAAGATTGTAAAGAATCCAAATGTCTGTCATCAGGGGACAATTGAATAAAGTATGTACAGCATCCACATACAATGAATAACAAAGAAAAATGACATATTACATACAGAGTAATCTCCAGGACAAGGTAAGAGAAAAAGTAAGGTATAGCACAATAGATACAGTGTGTTAATTTTATGTAAGAAAAAAGAGATAGGATATGTTCATGCCTACATACTCATCTTTATTTGTAAAAATAAATCATAGAAAAAAATTTTTAAAACAAGCGTAAAAGGAGGGAGGCAAAAGGGTAGAGGAACAGGGACAAAAGTAAGACTCACCCGGTTATAATTAGTTATATAGTTTTGACTTTGAAATTGGATAAATGATTTATATTTTTAAAAAAATGCAAACAAAAAAGCAGTTCCCCAAATTAAAAACAAATAGAAACAAATGAACTTAATTGAATATAATAAACATGGTGACAGAACCCCACACAAATAATAACAGAGCACAGAATTTTGACTACAAGATAGTTAATGGAACACAGTCTAAAAACTTTTAGTAATGACATTGTCCTTACTTTTAGGTGATTTTAGTAGTTTTTCTTCCCCTCAAAAAATTCCTTGAAATATAAAGGAGGAGGAAGTGGAGTTGGCTTTTCGCTCTAGGTGGCAGACTATGTGATGCTGCTTTGTTATGAAAAGTCAACTCAACTCCCTCTTCCTTTCAGGAAAGGAACTAGAAAGATTATACACCACGGCCATCTCCAGTCTGCTAGTGTTATGTGGGCCTGCAGGCAGACAGCTGACATTATTAGCACTGGGTTTTGATAAGCACTGCAAAGGAAGAAGAAAGAATGATTTTCTCTCTTCTTTTAGCTATCAGAAGCAAGACTGGCAGTGAGAACACTTGAAATCCTTTTGAGAAGTATCAGTCAGTTCAGTTCAATCGCTCAGTTGTGTCCGACTCTTTGCCACCCCATGGACTGCAGCACCGCAGGCCTCCCTGTCCCTCACCAACTCCTGGAGTTTACTTGAACTCATGTCCATTGAGTCGGTGATGCCATCCAACCGTCTCATCCTCTGTTGTCCCTTTCTTCTCCCGCCTTCAATCTTTCCCAGCATCAGGGTCTTTTCAAATGAGTCAATTCTTTGCATCAGGTGGCCAAAACATTGGAGTTTCAGCTTCAACATCAGTCCTTCCAATGAATATTCAGGGCTGATTTCCTTAGGATGGACTGGTTGGATCTCCTTGCAGTCCAAGGAATTCTCAAGAGTCTTCTCCAACACCACAGTTCAGAAGCATCAATTCTTCGGCGCTCAGCTTTCTTCACAGTCCAACTCTCACATCCACACATGACTACTGGGAAAACCATAGCTTTGACTAGATGGACCTTTGTTGAGAAGTATAGTAATTATAATAATCTGAGGAAAATCTCTAGTAAAACCTAACTTTTGTTGAGTACTAAGCACATGACATCTAGGTACTAATATCTTAGTCTTTAGAGAAAAATTAATCATATTCAAATGCCAGAATTTACAAAATTGATCACTATTTAGCCTAGACATGAAACTAGACTGGCAATCAGGACTTCCTTGGTGCTCTAGTGGCTGAGATCTGCACTCCTAATGCACAGGATCTGTGTTCAATCCCTGATCAGGGAGCTAGATCCCACATGCCTGAACTAAGCATTCAAATGCCACAACCAAGACCCAGCACAACCAATAAATAGGTTGGCATTGTACAATAGAAAAGTTATATGGTTCATTAAAGTGACAAAACTCAGACCAGAACCCAGAAGTCAGTTAAATAATTCTAGACAACAATTTCTTCAGTCTCAACCATAGATGAAATATCATGGAAGAGAATCTGCAGTTGACAAACGTCATCGAAAAAAGAATCCTGGACTTGAATCAGAGTATCTTGAAGCAAGCCACTTACTGTGTAATCCTAGGCAGAGCATTTAACCTCTTGGGTCAGTGAGGCTACTTAGAATTAATATGAATCTATGTAATACTGTGAAGTTGTCAGAGCTGCATAATTTTATACAGTTAAAATAAAATTTAACATTTTAATATTAATGAGAAGAATTGGGAAAGAAAATAGGAGAAGAAATGACCCAAAAAAGACAAAGGTGAAGTAAAATGTTTTTCACTCTGCTCACTGTCAGCTGAGCCCTCCAAATAGCTCCTTCTTAGTCTAAACTCTCCTTATTTCCTCTGTCTCAGATTAATGTCTGTAGAAAAATATTTTAAATTCTTTGGAGAGCAATACTAGCAAGCTCTCTATATCCTTCATACAGTATCTGGGGTATGCTTTTATTTAAAGGATATTGCTTTTGGGTTTATCTAGCTCTGTATTTTGCATATAATGAGATTTTCATCCAAAGAGATTTTTCTTCTTATGAATGCTTAGAAATAGATGTCCTACATAGAAAACATTTGGCAAGTGTTCTTGACTAATCAACACAAAGGCCTGATTTCCTACCAAACCCACAGATTGTGGCCATTCATTATAAAAATGGACTGAAGGTGTTGGTGGTGATAATCAGGATGGTTCTGAAGAGGCTGGGGCTCTAACAAGGGGGAGAGAAAAGGGCTCAGAAGGAAGCCGACCACTTGCAGAGAATGCTGTGGGTGACCCAGCCACGTGGCCACGTCCTGGTCATGCAGGGCACACTGGCTGGACTGCACTGCTGGCCCTTGCATCTCTTCGTGGGCGGCTTCTCTGGCTACCAGATTCCAGCTCCCCATCTGTGCAGGGGCGCACTGCCCCTAGGACAACCAGCGACTGATGCGACTTGGTGTATAAATATTCCAGGGTCCCTGTCCCTTGGGAGGAAAACTCAGAGGTGTGTCTTTCTCACAGGCTCTCAGAGTTCCCCAGCAGAATTAAGCTTTAGTTACCCACAGTCATGATCTGCATGCTCAAGAGAGCTTTATCAGCTAACTTCCCACCTTTTCTCACTTCCTCATTTTCTTTCCAAATATCTCCGGTATCACTTCCCAAATAAAGTACTTGCACCTAAATTTTCTCTCAGGGTCTGCTTCTGGGAAATCTAAACCATGATGCTATTCCTTTCACAGAAAGTGTTCCTACTAGTGGTTCCTGCTCACGAACAGCCCATCTGCTCTGCACCTGAAGCCCTCTTCATGATTTCCTTTTAAAAATCGCCCAAGGATATGACTCTTTCATTATCATATTAGATCATATTTAAGTGGTCACCACAGGCTTCCCAGGTGGTGCTGTGGTAAAGACTCTGCCTGCAGTGCAGGAGACGCAAGAGACGTGGTTTGTTCCCTGGGTTGGGAAGATTCCCAGAAAAGGAAATGGCAACCCACTCCAGTATTCTTGCCTGGGAAATCCCATGGACAGAGGAGCTGGTGCGCTACAATCCATGGGGTCTCAAAGAGTCAGATATAATTTACTGACCAAGCACGCACACACACAAGTGACTGGCGTCTCACTCTCTGATCTGTAAATCAGCAATTCTAGCTAGCCCTGCTTACTTAAACATTCTTCCATTCTCTCCCTATGAAATCATAGTTTTAATGAAATTAAGTTACCAGTGAATTTTCTGGCAGGCTGACATACAAAGGTAGTCATTATCTTCTGAAATATCATTATCAGAGCAAGGTGGAAATTTTAGCATAAAAGAATCTTCTATTATTGTTCTCTATAATATAAAATCTTCCCCACAGGGCACAAGCCTCAGCACAGAAGGCCATTCGTGATCTTCCACATCCAGCACTCCCACCAGTGTTTTAGAAGCCTTAAAACCCTAGAGACGTTATTACTTCCACCTACTTAGAGTTGGTCTATTCGGCAGCATGCTCAGGGATAGGAAAAAAAAAAAGGGAAGAAAAAGCACTAAACAGGAAGGAAAATTTTTAAATGAACAGGAAGACATTTGACTAAATGTCACTATTACAGAATAAGCTATGTGTCTTGTTTCCCAATAGAGTTCATCTTCCATCCATGGTTAGAGCAAGAGTGAGGGAAGAATAAACAAAGGAACATCATTCAAGAAAATCTGAAGGCTGGTGTGTTTGCTTTCAATGTTAGAAATTTGGGGGAAATAAGAAAAATAAGGCATATTGTTTCAAAATCACAGTTATTATAGCACATAATTGTGCCTTCACACCATGCATATTAAATCTTCCAATACTCCAGAAAACTTCAAATCTCTTCAAACTGCTTTCATGAGTTTCTTGAGTGCTATTAAGTTACTGCTCAGCCACAGCTAAACATACTCCACTGGGAAGAGACAGTTGTCCAAAGAAGATATATAAATGCCCAAAAGGCACATGAAAAGATATTCAAGGTGACAAATCATTAGGAAAATGCAAATCAAAGCCACAATGAGACACTACCTCATATCTGCTAGTATGGCCACTATCCAAAAACAAGAACAAACAAAAAACCAGAAAATAGCAAATGGTGGTAAAGAGGTGGAGAAAAGGGAACCCCTGTGCATCACTGGTGGGAATGTAACATGGCCACCATTAAAAAAAAAAAAAAACAGTATGGCAGTTCCTCAAAGAATTAAAAATAGAATTATCATATGATCCAGCAATTTCACTTATGGGTATGTAGCCGAAAGAATTGAAAGAAGGGTCTCAAAAAGACTTTTGTATACCCATATTCACAGCAGCATTATTCACTGTCTCCAAAAGGTGGGTACAATCTAAGTGGCCATCAATAGATATGAACGGGTAAGTAAAATGTAGTCTACACATACAATGGGATATTATTCAGTCTTAAAAAGGAAGAAAATTCTAACACATGCCACATTACGATGCAATGAACCTTGAAGACATTATGTTTAGTGAAATAAGCCAGTCACAAAAGGACAAATACTGCCTGATTCCAGTTGAATGGGGTACCAAGAATAGTCAAATTCATGAAGAAAGAAAGTAGAATGGTAGTTTCCAGGGGTGGAAATAAGAAGAAACAGGAGTTACTGTTCAGTGAAAATAGCATTGTGGTTTTATAAGATGGTAAGAGTTCTGGACATAGTTGCATAATAATGTGAATATACTTAATGCCACTGAACTGAACCCTTCAAAATGGTTAAGATGGGAGACTGCATGTAATGTTTGAAGCACCACAATTTTTAAAAAATAAATTCCAAAAAATGTGGTGATACTCCTCTGAAAATCATTATTTGTCAGTGAAGGATGAGAATGCATTTGCCACAGTAAGTTTCTTAAGATTCCAGTAGGAAAATATCAGTGGTTAACATGCTGTTCATGAGACTGCCTCTTTCCCAGGGAACAGCCAGAGAGTCACATTCCAGTCTAACAGATAAGAAAGAAGGCCCAGAGAGGGTCGGGGGTTGGCCTAGGTTGATGAGTGGCTACAGCATCAGAGGAGCACCCATCCCCCTGATTTTGAATCTAGGGACAACTTCAACTCTAAGATGTCATTTCCTTGTGTCCTTTTCATTTATTTGGGAGGTGGGGAGAATGCTGTGCAGTATGTGGGATCTTAGTTCCCCTATCAGGGACTGAACCCACACTCCTCACCCCCTGCATTGGAAGTGTGGAGTTTTAACCACTGAATCACCATGGAAGTCCCTTTTGTCCTTTTTGAAGACATTGTTTCCAACAAGTTCTAAATTCTGGCTCCTTTAAAAACTATTCTATATATATATATATATATTTTTTTTTTTTTTTTTCACTTCCACTGCATAGCTTCCTTTCGAAATGTGCTTGAAGCACGCTTTATGGAAAACCAGACACAGCAGCAAGATGACAGATGAGTTTATCAGCTAGCTTGTCAGTAGAAGCATCTGGTCCCTTGGACCTTAAAAGCTTGCTCTGCAGGGAACGATACATCTTCAAATAATGACTTCTCAGGAAAATCCTCAAATCTAACCAAAAGTTCAGCTCATCCCATGGGTCACTTCTCATTCTATTGTTTGGAAAATGTGCACACAGCCCTCATCACTAAATCACATATTACCTAAGCTCTTACTCCAGGTTAGGAACTACTGTGCTGAAGAATCCCCCGAGGGCCTCCTAGTTCACTTTCCTGTTTCATGGCTTAAAAATCACCCTTACACAGGGTCAGTAGGAGTATTCTTAGAATCTCTAGCACATGACAGCAATTGCCACCAAAACAAAAGCAAACATTTCTAGTGCTTGAAAATCCTCAGCACATCCCTTCTGCATCCTAAAATCACAATGCTGTACACACACATTTCATCTAAAGTGTACACAAATTTGCCATGATATGTATTCCTTTGATCTTTTATATATTGCCTTAAAATGCGTTTAATCTTCTCACAACCACTCTGAATTACATAGGGACAGTATTCTTGGTCAAAAGGTACTTATAAGAAAATGAATGCATACTGAGTTACATCACTGACCTAGGATGAGACAGCTTAGTATGAAAGGGCAGGACTATGGACCCTGTGACATCTGTCTTTCATACGCATGCTGCCAAAACTCACTTTCCTGCCTGCTCGTTTAAAAGAATAACCGAGAAACACACACACACACACTCACATTCACCGATAAATATATTTATATGCATACCAATGACTATATAAATGCACATATATTAAACACACTTGCATGCTAAATCGCTTCAGTCATGTCTGATGCTTCACGAGCCCCCTCCAAGCTCCTCTAGCCATGGAATTATCTAGGCAAAAATACTTGAGTGGGTTGCCATGCCCTTCTCCAGGAGAATCTTCCTGACCCAGGGATTGAACCCACATCTTGTACGTCTCCTGCATTGGCAGGTGGGTTCTTTACCACTAGTACCACCCAGGAAGCCCATATTTAACACACACTATAAATTAAACACATGTTGCTTTACATTCAACTTAGTATATGTGTGTTTGTAAATTCTATTTCATGATAGCTATTTTAAAGAATTTTAAAAACCAAGATTTCTGATTTCAAATTCTATGCATTAATGAACTATAATATATCCCTATGTAATACAGCCATGAGAAATGATGCTGTGGATATATATATATATATATATAGTATATAGACATGAAAATATTTTTTTAATAATTGCTTAGTGAAAAAATCAAGTTATGATCTAATGTATGGTATAACTGTATTTTGGGGAAACACGGAAAAATGTTTGCCAACACATACACCAAAATGTTTGGAGTGCTTGCATCAAGGTCATGGGATCATAATTCATTTAAATAAATAAATGATCTTAATTCATTCATTTCTTTCTGTTTCTCTCCATATCTGCCTGACATAAATAAACCATCTTCTTAATTATTTGAGGCATTTAAAAATTATTTAAATTTCCGAGAAGCAAGAAGCTGGATTCCACCCAAAAAGAGATGAAGTAAATCAGAGAAAGGTTGTGGAAACACCAGCAGAAGCACTAGGCACTGCCCGCCAGAGGAGAGGAGAGGTGAGGAGAGGACGCTGATCTTCCGAGGGCATTGCAGTCCCTGCCATGAGCTGAGGACTATCCTCAGACCGCCCAACCTATGTCGTGAACCCTGGGGTCCTCCATCAAAGCAACCGTGTCCAAATATAGTGGACCTGCCCTGAGAACAAGACGACAGGTGAAATATTTCACAGCCTCGGTATTTCACAACTTCTTTGGCAAAGTTTGGAAAGAATTGAAAGGAAAATAATACTGGCAATATCAGCAACTGTTCCCACACTGTGTGAATTTAGCAACAAGAAGTCATAAAGGACAGCCTGCCTCAGTTCCAGATTGCCCTGGAAGCTATGGTGTACATGTCTCTGCTCTGTTTTTGGATTTCCTTCCCATTTAGGTTACCACAGAGCATCGAGTAGAGTTCCCTGTGCTAAACAGTAAGTTCTCACTAGTTCTCTATTTTACCCTAGTGTCAATACTGTATATATGTCAATCCCAAGTATACCTTCTAGCTGCTTCACTTTGCTATACAACAGAAATTAGCATATTACAAAGCAACTACACTCCAATAAAATTTTTAATAAAGAAAGCTATGGGTGGAGAACTATTATTTTAGAAATGCGTTCAGCGGCCTACCAAGGAAAATAAATGTTAAGACACGGTGATAGTATCACAGACAACAAATACATTAAACCAAAACCAAGCATCCATTTTAAAGATCTTAGCCACGTACCTGAATTATAATGAGGGAAGGAAAAGAATTCAAAAAGTCTTCAGTCATTCCTAAATTCAGGCTTTCAAGTGGTACCTAAACTCATGTTTTTCTCCTTTCACTCAAGCCATCATCTTGAGGGTAACCACTCACTTCCAGCTGCTAAAAATTCTTTTGCCCTATGTGGACCTGTCCACACATTTCACGTTGCCATTCTCCTTTCCCATGCACACTCCAGGAACATGGGTTGGCAACAAGTGTATCCGTTTTACTTAAGTGGTTTGAATTGCCTTCACTGAAGAAGCATTGTTAAATATTGGAATTTTGTATGGGATACTCTCAGAAGCTGGTTTTTGGCTAAAACAATGAATGCAGAGATCAAACAAATCAGAAGCCCATCATTCATAAAGGATCTTGTTTGGTAGAACTCCAGGAATAATCAGGTGTTCAATATGCTTTGATTAACTGATTTATATAAATAATTGACAATTATGTAATGTGATAATTAAGTAATTGTACTTAAAAAAATGATTGGTGCCTATTCTGTGCCTACTGGTTCTAGGCTCCAGGGACACAATTTTCTGGTTTGGGGCGCTTTTTTTCACTTTCTGTGTGTGCCATTTACTCCATACATTCAGTGATATCCCAAGACCAAGGTGGTCACCAGTATTCACGGAGGATAACTCTGAATGCTGAACACTGACTTCTTTTTTTTTCCCGGTTGCTCCGTGCAGCATTGTTGTTCAGTCATGTCTGATTCTTTGTGACCCCGTGGACTGCAGAAGGCCAGGCAGCATATGGGATCTTAGTTGCCTGACCAGGGATCGAACCCATGCCCCATGCAGTGGAATCCCAGAGTCTTAACCACTGGACTGCCAGGGAAGTCTTTAGAAACAGTTTAAACCAGAGAGATAGAAAAAAATATGCCCTCAGGAGTTCCCATTATACTGGGGAAAAGGAAAAAAAGAATATAATAAGCTCTGATTGCAATATAAATTCTTACAGATTTTTTTTCAACCTATGCTAAACTTGTTCAGACATCTTCCCCAAAATCTATGTTAATAAGTGATTACTAAAAAAAGTTAAGAAAACATCAACAACTCTTTCAAAGGGAGAATTAACCCATTTCTTATTTTCTTATGGTGGGGAAAAAAAAAAAAAGGTGCTCTATATTGAGTGAAACTTTCAGAGCAGTTTTCTCATAAAAAGAGAAATTCAGGCTTTCAAGTAACATTTTCTGCAAAAGTATATTCAGTTTAATCTAAAAACCATATTAGTCTTTTCTGTAGAGATTCTCATAAAACTGATTCCAAGAAAAATCCCTTCCAAACCTAAGATCTTCCAAAATTCACATGACCTAAATATACAGCTGAATACTGAAAACTCTGATACAGTCATGGTTACTTGAACCTGCAGACACGTGGCACCATTCAGGCAGTGAGGGGGAAAGTCGGTCACCTTTGGGCTGGCAGGTTGAATTCTCAAGGAACTGCAAGGTCTGTATAATAGGTATACTGGAGTGGAGTGTGACTCCCCTGGTGTCTCAGACAGTAAAGCGTCTGACTACAATGCGGGAGACCAGGGTTCAATCCCTGGGTTGGGAAGATCCTCTGGAGAAGGAAATGGCAACCCACTCCAGTATTCTTACCTGGGAAATCCTGTGGGTTGAGGAGCCTGGTAAGTTACAGTCCATGGGGTCACAAAGAGTCAGACACAACTGAGTGACTTCACTTGGAGTGGGTAGCCTATCCCTTCTCCATCAGTTCTTCCCAACCCAGGAATCAAACCACGGTCTTCTGCATTGCAGGCAGACTCTTTACCAACTGAGCAATCAGGGAAGCCCCTTAAACCCTATATTAACACACAAATCTCACCAGTTTACCAAAAGTGTTTAGGAAATAAAGAGTTGGTGATTCACCCTTTTCTGTATGAGGCCCAGGGGTCCCTGGGCTCCCTTGAATCACTGATGCAATAGCACAAAAGGCATCAGTAATTGGTTACTTTAATACTAAAGAACATGGGTTTCCTAGTAATTTTATGCAAAGAGCGTACAAAACTAAAATAAACCAGAAAAGTCACTGACAATGAGTCTAAGTAAAATTTCACATTTTTACCAACAAACTTGTCCTTCCTCAATTTTCATATTATTTTCCTAGTCTTCCCAGGCTTTAAAACTTGGAGTCGTTTTAGCTTCAAATATTTTGTGTCCTATATCAAGCGCTCCACATACCTTTCCCTTGCTAACTGTGTGAGTGCATGCCAAGTCGCTTTAGCTGTGTCCTACTCTTTGTGATCCTATGGACTGTAGCCCTCCAGGCTCCTCTGTCCATGGGATTCTCCAGGCAAGAATACTGGAGTGGGTTGCCATGCCCTCCTCCAGGGCATCTTCCCAACCCAGGGATCAAACCCACATCCATTACACCTCCTACATTGGCAGGCTGGTTCTCTATGACTTCCCTTGGCTTCCCTTCTCTACGACTTCTGGGCTTCCCTTATGGCTCATCTGGTAAAGAATCTGCCTGCAATGCAGGAGACCTGGACTCGATCCCTGGGCTGGGAAGATCTCCTGGAGAAGGGAAAGGAAGCTGGTGGCTCAGAGCTTAAAGCGTCTGCCTGCAATGCGGGAGACTTGGGTTCGATCCCTGGGTCAGGAAGATCTGGAGAAGGGAAAGGCTACCCACTCTAGTGAATCCGGCCTGGAGAATTCCATGGACTGTATAGCCCAGGGGGTCACAAAGAGTTGGACACAACTGAGCAACTTTCACTCACTTCTCTGTGACTCACGCCCCCTGGAGAGCCCCACTTATCATGTAGTGTGTCCTAAATTTTTAGTTTCCCCTCCAGTTTAGGAGTTCACATTTCAACAACTGCATTTTGTCACCATCTCCTAACTGACCCTCTGAAAGCTCCTTTATTCTCCAATATAGCCCCTATATTGCCCCTATATCATCAGAGCCCCTATATTGCTCCAATATAGCCCCTATATCATCTTCCCCAGACTGAAGATGAAGCCCAGTCTGGGGAAGATTAAAAGTGATGATGGTTTGGGGAGAGATTTTATTTTTAAAAAGGAAAAAAAAGAGGGGAAAAAAAGAAAAGCTACTTAAAATAGAATATGGTTTTGGCTATGGCTTGACTCATGGGCTTTCAATGCTTTTTCCCCCTTTTGTTGAAAATAACATTTTCTTCTTCTTTTTTTAAAGAAAACCATTGTATGTTTAATTTACCTTTTTTGTCTATTGGTCTCCTCTTCATCATGACCCCTCTTTCCCCTCCCCCTTTTCCCAACGAAAGCCATGTTAAATCAATCACTGGATTCACTGCTTCATCTTTTTATTTTTAATGGAGGGTATGCCACAATTGTAAAGCAATAAGATTTGAGGTAAACAAGACGAAAATTTTGCTTTTTGCTAAACGGTAGCAAGTTGAACCTGGAGAATCCCAGGGACGGGGGAGCCTGGTGGGCTGCCGTCTATGGGGTGGCACAGAGTCGGACGTGACTGAAGTGACTTAGCAGCAGCAGCAAGTTGAACAGTAATCAAAAAATGGAGAAGGTGTTAGTTAAAAGTTATTGCTTCTTTCTCTACCTGAATTTTAAAAAATCAGTTGTCATCTAATACAAGCTTATATTCTATATACAAAAATTTGGAAGTCTAAAAAAATCATGACTTTATACTTCCACTGATGGGGCAGATAGGCGATAAAGATGAATTCTGAACTGCTACTAAAGATATGCGTGTTTTTTACTGTGGGGCAGGGCAAGGAACTGAAGTGACTTGGTTTGGGGAGGTAGGTTTGTTTGCTTGTCTTAAGTTTCATCACTTGTTATCTCTAGGAGACTCGGAGCCAGCAATCCTTTTATTCTGCTGCAGTCTTTAAAGAACTTACAAAAAAAGCAAGGGCCGCCAAAACTTAAATCTTTCTTGATTTCCCCCAAAACTTAAATCTCTCTTGAGTTCCTATTTCGTTCTCCAGTGGTTCATGTTTTAAAAGACGCTTACTCCTTGGAAGAAAAGTTATGACCAACCTAGATAGTATATTCAAAAGCAGAGACATTACTTTGCCGACTAAGGTCTGTCTAGTCAAGGCTATGGTTTTTCCTGTGGTCATGTATGGATGTGAGAGCTGGACTGTGAAGAAGGCTGAGCGCCGAAGAATTGATGCTTTTGAACTGTGGTGTTGGAGAAGACTCTTGAGAGTCCCTTGGACTGCAAGGAGATCCAACCAGTCCATTCTGAAGGAGATCAACCCTGGGATTTCTTTGGAAGGAATGATGCTAAAGCTGAAGCTCCAGTACTTTGGCCACCTCATGGGAAGAGTTGACTCATTGGAAAAGACTCTGATGCTGGGAGGGATTGAGGGCAGGAGGAGAAGGGGAATGAGGATGAAGGAGAAGGAGACTGAGGATGAGATGGCTGAATGGCATCACGAATTCAATGGACGTGAGTCTGAGTGAACTCCGGGAGATGGTGATGGAGAGGGAGGCCTGGCGTGCTGCGATTCATGGGGTCACAAAGAGTCGGACATGACTGAGCGACTGAACTGAACTGAACTGAACATGTATCTATTCTGTTTCTTAGATAAAAAATATTTTACCAAGGATCAAAAGAAGAAACCCTAGAATTAAAATGGGGAGATCTATATATCACAGTGGATTTCTTCTCAAACTGATAATGTTTAGCTTTTAAGCAAAATAAAGTGCCGGTTAATGTAAAACTCAACCACAAAGACTTGAGATTTTTGTTTTATGAAAACAGAGAATTGAAACTCTTTTATGCCATCAATGTGTATTCGGAGTCCATGAACCAAGCTCTGCTTTTACTTAGGGACAGAATGTTTTCCTGTCAGAGCCCGTTCTTCCCATTTCTTGGTAGAAACATGGTATGGGGTGCATCTCTTGGCTTCCTGCTGGTGCACAGGACGCTCCTGCACAGCCCACTTGCACTGCCTACCAGCCCTGCTCTGACATGATTTCTCCTGGTTCTGTTCTTCACTCCACATCCTGTACTTGATGGGAGTATGTGACATGCTGCTCTGACACTATTCCATTAGTGTTGTCTTTATACTGGTGCCCTTGCTTATTGCAAATGTCACTTACAGCAGCAGTTTAAGGGGCTCTGCTGGGCTGGAGAAACCGTGCATTCAGGAGGCCTGTGTGCAGCGGATAACAGACCATGCCTTATGAAGGCAGTCAGGAGACAGATCTGTAGGTTTGCTTCTCCGCCTTCTGATACCATGAGCTAGTGGGAAAAAAGGTTTAGGGGGTCTTAGTGTGTTAATGGGCTTCCCAAGTAGCTAAGTGGGTAAAGAAAAGGCCTACAATGCAGGAGACACCAGAGATAATGGGCTCGATTCCTGGGTTGGGAAGCTCCCCTGGAGGAGGGCATGGCAACCCACTCTAGTATTCTTGCCTGGAGAGTCCCATGGACAGAGGAGCCTGGCGGGCTATAGATACTAAGTCACAAAGAGTCAGACACGACTGAAACGACTGAGCACAGCACAGTACGTAGCCCCTATATTACTGTGCAGTTGGTATTTTCACAAGCCAATTTCATGAGGTCACCTTCAGACTCAAGTATCTGCAGTGGCTCCCTACTGCCTACTGACCAAATCCACATTCCTACCATGTGCATTTAGGGCCACACTTGCTGCTCCTGGCTCACCTCTAAACGGGGAGGTCATGTAGCCTGACACTAGTATTGGTAGATCTTATTCCGAATTCCAGTCCTACCACTTATTCCTTAAGCAGGTTTGAGCAAGTTACTTAAATTCCCTGAGCTGCATTAAATGCCTTGAAAAATGGGAATAATAAACTCTATCTTGCCAGGGTTTATGAGAATTCAGTATAATGCCTAACACAATGGGTTGGCACAGTTCATTTATATTTTCATTTCTTTGTTCACATCAGTCCCCAGACTGGAATGCCCAACCTCCTACCCTCTGTCCTTAAAAAAAAACAAAAATAATAAAAACTGTCTTCCAAGGCTGATCCTAAGAAAATCTTCTCCATGAAGACTTTCTAAATTTACTGCAATCCACAAGAATAATCTGTTTTTGTTGGTGAAAATTATGTTTATCCAGTAAAGAAGGCTGGCTTCTTTGACCAAGGAAATCACACAGCTTTGGAAAATGAAGAGATAAGGGAAAACACACCTTCCTAGATAGAAAGGGAGAAGAATCTTCCAGGAATAAAAGTTGCTTGGGAGAACTCTCCCACATTCAACCCACAATATTTCCCTTTGCCCTGAATTTTATAGAATTCATCTGTATTGCTCACTCTCAGAGCCATTTTCTTCACCAACTTTTCTTTGATCAGGTCATTTACACAGGTCTTTTTGTGTCCACCAGTCTCTAAGCTCTTAATAGAGTAAAGAATTGCAGTCTCTCAATTCATTTATTTGTAATTTATTTGTAATTCTACATTTATAAAATCTACATCTACTAGTTAGTCTAAATTATTTTCAAGTCCTCAAGAAATACTGATGGGAGTATTATATATAAATATATATAAGTATATATAAATGGGTGGGAAGGTGGATGAATGGAAGGATAGATGATAAACTTTTCATGTTTGGCTCATTTAGAAAGAGAATTTTAATATCTGTTATCTGTAATTAATATTAAACTGTGCTGTGTAATTAAAGCCTAAATTGTTTAGGCAATGCCTCCAAGTTTTATACTAGCCTAATGCATATGTTCCCTTGATGAATTTTGATAGCTCACATATGCTCTTAGATAAAGTAAGAAGATATGCCATCAAAATGATTAAATGCTCTGAGTAGAAACGTTTAAGAACCTCACTGATTTTAAGTGGGTTATATAACAAAATAATATATATAATATTTACCATATGATCAGTCTTGGGTATAAATAAAATCCACAACAAATTAATGAAGAATTCTTAGAAAAGAAAAATAAGTTATAGCAGAAGGGGAAATCTAAAAGCTGAAAAAATGTACTTTTCACCAATAAGTAATCACATCTTTAGGACCTATCCTGTCACTATTTCATAGCAACACGCCTGAAAGAAAACAATAATTCAAAACTTTGTCTGTCCTCCTCCAGAGAGAAGATGCTGATCCCAAACATCAGTCTTCAGACGTGCCTGGAATCCAGGTGAAAAGCTCGAGTGGAGGGGATTCCCTGGGAAGTCTTCCTTCTCTCTTTCAACATTTCTGCCCCAACCTGGTGATCTGGATCAATAAACCCTTGTTTTCAGCCAGAGGCCATGGTTAGAAAGAATCTAATAAAATAAACTGTAATAAGACATTAACAAAATGGGAGCAAGCAGCTGTGTGGGACCCATCTGGGACCATGGAAACCTAGCAAATCTCAAATTGGATCTTGTCCTGTATTTTTAAGAACAGACGTGACTAGGTGTGACTATTTTTTTTAATAGATGTTATTTTACTGGAAAATTATTTTCCATCAAAAGTTGTCTTTACTCTCCAGCCCATTTCTCAAAACCCCCACAGGTAAGATAAATACTGGTGATTCCTAAATCTTGTTTATTTATAAAATCAACAAATACAACATGAGTGCCTAGTAAGTGTCAGACACTGCCTAAGGGGCTAAAGATATACTCAGTCTTGCTCTACAGAGATTATTATCAGTAGTGGAAAACAGCAAGACTAACGAGATGTACAGTCTTCCCTGGTGGCTCAGACTGTAAAGAATCTGCCTGCAATATGGGAGACCAGGCTTCAGTCCCTGAGTTGGGGAGAAGCCCTGGAGGAGGGCATGGCAACCCACTCCAGTATTCTTGCCTGGAGAATCCCATGGACAGAGGAGCCTGGCAGGCTACAGTCCACGAGGTCACATGGAGTCAGACATGACTGAGCGACTAAATACACACAACAAGATGTACGAAAGAGGAAGATAAGTGTAATAAGTATTAAGCATAGGCTTCCGTGGGCATAGGAGAGGTGGCCTAATCTGGGTCAGAGGAAAGGTAAGGACACTAAGTGAAAGTGAAAGTGAAGTCGTATCCGACTATTTGTGACCCCGTGGACTGTAGCCTACCAAGCACCTCTGTCCATGGGATTTTCCAGGCAATAGTACTGGAGTGGATTGCCATTTCCTACTCCAGGGGATCGAACCTGGGTCTCCTGCATTGTAGACAGACGCTTTACCTTCTGAGCCACCAGGGAATTCAAGGACACTAAGTGGATCAGCTACTCAACCTAAAATTTGATTTAGGAGAAGTAAGCTTGATGGGATTGAGTGGGAGAAAGACTTTACAGGATGAAGACAAAGAGTTATCTGAGCCAATAAACAGCATATGCAAACGCTTACAGAGAGAGCTGGCATACATGCCATTAATAAAGAATTAAAATTAGTTCAGCAGTTGCAGCTTGGGTGGCAGTGTAGAGGGTGGGGAGAGTAAGACAGATTATCAGGAGATTATCAGGAGCCAGGAGATTATCAGGAGCCAGGAAATGAACTGGCACTTTAGGGGTAAGGAAAAGCACTTGTGTGGATTTCAATCCAGGATTTGAAACAGCCTGGATTTTTAAGGCTGTTCAACTTGAATATGGTTTTGTGAAACATGGCATAAATTCTTGTGTGCAGCATGAGATTCTGTGCGAGTAAGATGGGGTGTGAAAAGCAATAGATGAATGTCTGGACTTGACCTTTCTCAAGAAAATCTGCGTAGCATTTTCTAAAGCAGCAAAGAGCGGTGGAAGAAGGAAGTACACCATGTGTCGGTTTCTAGGTACTGACAATAACAAAACCCCGAGAGAGGTGAGGGTGCTGTCTCCTCAGGTTGTCAGGTAACAGGAGAGACAAGCAGAGGGATGCCACAAGAGCAGCATCTTGCCACAACTTGCGCATAAGCCCAGCCTCACGTTTCACTTCCAGAGTTGCTCCTTCTGAGCCCCTCTGAAGGCAGACAATAGCGGGACCAAGCTTATCCTGGTCCCTGCATGGAGTCAGGTTGGCATAGGACAAAACCTGGGGCTGAGAAGTCTAA